>NW_028261265.1:0-269936 GCF_057802395.1 Ceratotherium simum simum
CAAAGTCAAACAGGTGAGTCCCAGGACCAGGAGGCAGTATTCATATGTTCTTATAGTAAGCACTTCAGCTCCTCTTATCCTCAAATCTGCCCTCACTGCGTCCATTGAACACACATCTGCGCCATTGTTCTCACTTGCACGCTCTGACGGGAAGCCGTGTGACTTGATCTCTCACACATTATAGGTGTCTCATTAGGATTATCATTTAAAATGTGGGGAAAAAGGCACACTCCAGGGTGCCACATATTAACATTTTATCTTTTCTCTTTAAAACAATCAGAGCTAAATGTTTTTACAGATAATCCCAGATCTCATTACAGAGGAGTAAATGCATACTCTAATGAACCACTTTTCAGATTCCTCAATAACCTAGCTTATTAACATTTTCCTCTTCTCTTTTCCCATTTTCACATTTCACCTAGTTTCCTCACCTTTAGAAATGCAGCTGGAGCATCTCTGTCTTGTGTACCCTTGGCTGTGTTCCCCTGACTTCGCTTCCAGAGATGATTTCTCTGCTATTTACTTAATGCCACCCACACAGTCACACTCATAACACAGAGTTTGCCTGGAGTGGGCTGTCAGCAGTTAAGGTCTTTATAATTTTCATGCTTTGCACTGTGTTTTGGAGAGGGAAGAAATCAATGAAGCTAGTCACTGCTGCCCTTGCCTCCCCTTCAGGTATTATTATTATTATTATTGAGAAAGATTTGAGTCTGCAGTTGGACAGACTCTCCTGCTTTGGAGGGCAAAGAGGCCGCATGAGTGAAGGAGTCCATAGATTTTCTTGTCCATCCCCCTGCCTCTGGGAGAGACGGGATTGGTTCTAGAGTTCCAGAGTGTTAGTTTTCCCTCCCCGCATGAGAGAGTTCAACTTCATGCTCAGCCTCATGCTTCAAGAGGAAGTTTTCTTAGTGTAGCAGAAACTCTTGGGTCCTCCGCCAGCCCCCAGGCTGAGCCAATCATCATCCTTCCTCAGGAATATGGATTGGGACTGCATAGCAAGATCCCCAGCATGTAAACCCAGGTGTTGCTGGTGGCTGTGCCTTCTACCAGGTGAACTGGAGAACAGAGGAAGCAAGGACATGGAGTGAGGAAGACGTGCCGAGAGGAGTTGAAATGAAGGCAAAGAGGGGATCCTCTTTGGTGACATCCACGTCTTTGGTTCCATTCTTTTCTGAAACCCAGCTGCATGACGAATCCATGAGCTACTCTTATCCTTATAATGAACCCTCCTCACTTATTTTTCCCTTAAACAGCTCTAGTAGGCTTCTGATGCAAACAATAGGGTCTTTATTAATAAACATATCTAAGTTTTAAAGGATTATTATTATTCTCCTCTCCTTTCGCCTTTTCCCACTTAATTGCTTGGCTTTTGCCTTCATGGTTTTTGCTGAGCATGCTCACGTGCACTTGTGTGCTGTATGTAGATAGATTAGTCCATATGGGAAAAAGATCCATTTATCCTCTTCATAGACTAGTGCGGGGAATAGCACTTCAGAACCTCCCTTGGTGAGTCACCTGCACCCCCTTCTCAGGGCAGTCGCTCTTCAGCACTGGTCTATGTGGAAATGCAAGGCTGGTGTCGCAGGATGTTTCATTTTTTTCCAAAAGAAATCAGAAATCTGAATTTTTATGAGAAATCTCTTGATTTTGAAATATTGACTCAATTTGCATTTAAAAATGTAATAGACCAACCAAAAAAAAAGAAAAAAACCCCACAAAATAGTCTGTGGCCTGCTGGAGATCTCTATGGTAGATCCTTGCTATTCATAGTATGGTCTGAAAACCAGAAGCGTTGGCATCACTCAGGAACTTACTAAAAGTGCAGAATCTCAGGCCCGCCCCAGACCTGGTGTATCAGAATCTGCCTGTTAACAAGGTCTCCAGGCCATTTGTCTGTACGTTAAAGACTGAGAAGGCCTGGCTTCATTCACTTGTTCACAAACTGGGCAGCACAGTGAAATTACCTGAGCAGCTTCAAAAAGTACCGATGTCTGGGTCCCACTCCCAGAGATTCTGTGTTAATTAGTGAATGCAGCCTAAAGCTCCGTAAGTGATTTTAACGTGCAGCAAATGTCAATATCCACCTCGGCCTGTGAGCTGGTGACCCCCCATCTGGAGTCTCAAGACCCTCACAGAAGTTGTAAATCAAAGGTCCACAGATATTTTCAGAAGATTTATTATTTTTGGCGCAGAACAGTGTTTCAAAAAAAATTTTAATTTTATTGTCCTAAATTAGAAGATAGGACTTTCTTAAATGCTGCAAAGAAACATTAAGTATGAACATCTTAGAAAAATAAACTATTAGAGCCCCAAATATTCAATTACACAGGACAAAGACCCCAAACACACAGCACTAGCCAAAGCCTGCGTCCTACACGATCTCAGACATCTGAAAATTCCTGTCCTTTGAAAATGTAGCCAAAGGAGGAGAGAGGGCGACAACAGCAAAACCACCACAGCTGAACCCTGAGACAATGGACCCCCAAAGTCAGAGTACAGGAAACCATCTTCTTCTAAATGTCAACATCTAATCTTGCACTCTGATCATTATTCCTATATTCCAGCAGCTAAAACAATCTTTTCTGTTTGTGTCTGTGTGTATGTATAAAATTCTTCCAGTGTGACAAACTGCAAACAAAAAACAAACCCACAATTCTTTACCCTCCCCGTATCTGTGCTCTTTGCAATGTGACTTTGTGGCTCCTCCCCTCAAGAGGTAGAGTCTATTACCCACCCTTTGAATCTGGTCTGGCTGAGTGAGGTCCAGGGCAGTTCTAGAATGGGCAGAAGTGATATGCCAGTTCTGAGCCTAAGCGTCAAGAGACCTTGCTCACTGCTTCTCTCTCTTTTGGACCCCTGCTACTGCAATGTGAGCAAGCTGGATTAGCTGAACTTAGAGAAGACCCAAGGCCTTGCTAGACCAGCTGCCAGCCAGCTGACTCCCAACATTTGAGAAAACCCAGCCGGCATCAGTAGAGTCACCTACCTGGCACACAGCTGACCAAAGATGCATGAGCAAGCCCAGTCAAGACCAAGGAATCACCCAACCAGCCCACAGAATCATGAGATACATAAATGCTTGATTTGTTTTGGAGTGATTTGTTACACAGCAATAACTAACTGACATACCCAGCCTAGAGAATTTCACCTTAGACATTGAAGTTCTAAAGAAATAGAGTCTAAAAAAAAAATAACTAGAAAACAGTTAAGCTGAACTAGAAAAGACTAAGGAAAGAATGACAAGGCCCTCTTCTCCACTTTGCTCCTGCCATCGGGCCGTCTTGGGAATGCTGTGTTACTTTGCTAGGCCAAGGAGCTGAGCAGAACTGAAGCCAGCGGGCTGGAGGTGGTGCATATTCAGAAGATGTCCCTAATGACCAGCATCTGACAGTGATTTCCCATCTACTCCCTAATTCTGCCACCACTATTGCTCCTTTTATATTTCCCTCTCAATGGTATTGAGCATCTTAATCTGAAGACCAAATTTAAATGTGAACAATGGATCATGTTCTGAATAACACCAAGTATATGGATTCAGACTTAGATAATTCTTATGACTTAGTAAGAATTACCATCTGAATCACACCTGTTGGTGGTATTGATCTACACACCATTGTTCTCAGGTATGTCCATCTTGTAAAGTTAGTATGATTTCCAAAAGATAGTAGCATTACATGTCCTAAAGTTTTCTGCAACCTTGCTAAGAAAACTGAACTGTTTCAGAAAAACTGCTTTCAATATTCTTGCTAGTTCTGAAAATCAGTTTAAAATTTAGCTCAAATGGCAAAAGAAAATAGAAAAAGAAAGTCAGCATTTAAAAATACCACATGTACCGCAAACTCGGTCCTCTCCCTCCTCTAACAAATTAGGAGTGGTGTTCAGTCACTTTACAGTAGGTAGCTTTGTGAAAAAGAAAATTATTTGCGTAGCTCCCTGTCACAGAGATTTCGGCAAATTCCTCCCAGCCTTCGTAGCTAACTTGAGTTTGCCAAGAAGGGAACAATAAGCTATCCATGGCTTTTGAGGAAGGTTAGTGGCTGCATATGGTAAGCAGCGGCCCAAAGATTAACAAGATCCACGTTGAGAAGCCAGATCTATAGCAGTCTCACCTCCAGGTAAATAGAAGACTAAGGAAATTGCTTTTTACTCCTAATAGTGAGGCCAGCAAACTAAGTATGTGACATACATATGGATCTTTGTCGTAGACATTATGAAGGATAGAGAAACCATTTCCGACGTAGTCCTGCTGTCAAGGAGCTACCAGTCTGACTACGGAGACAAGATGGACATACCCGAGAACAATGGTGCTCCAATCGACGCTGCCAGGAGGTGTGGTTCAGATAGAGAATGGTGCCAGAGTCACCAGATTAGAAGCAAAAGGGTCACCATGAGCTGGCCAGTAGGGGAAGGCTGTGGGAGAAATCCAGCAGCCCTCTGGAGAGATCAAGGACTGTTTATTTATTTTTGACAGCATTATTGAGACATAATTGACAAATAAAAATTGTATATATTTAAGATGTACAATTTGATGTTTTGATATACTGTGAACATTGTGAAATGATTGCCACACTCAATCTAACATATCCATCACCCTGCATAGTTACCATATTTTTCCCTTTTTTTGTGCTGAGAACTCTTAAGATCTATCCTCTTAGCAACTTTAAAGTGTACAATACAGTATTGTTAACTATAGTCACAATGCTGTACATCAGATCCCCAGAAGTTATTCACCTTGCATAACTGAAACTCTGTACCCCTTGAACAATAGCTCCACCATTTCCTCCTCCCCCAACCACCATTCTACTCTCAGCTTCTATGAGTTTGACTATTTTAGATTCCACATATAGGTGGAATCATGCAGATTGTGTCTTTTTATGTCTGGTTTATTTCACTTAGCATAATGTCCTCCAGGTTCATCCATGTTGTCGAAGATGGCAGGATTTCCTTCTTTTTTAAAGCTGAATAATATTGCTGTGTGTGTGTAGGGGGGGTGTATACATATATATATCACATTTTCTTTATCCATTTATCTATTGACAGACATTTAGGTTGTTTCCATATCTTGGCTATTGTGAATAATGCTGCAATGAACATGGGAGGGCAGATATCTCTTTGAGATACTGATTTCATTTCCTTTGCATATATACCCAGAAGTGAGATTGCTGGATCACATGTTTTAATTCATTTGCAGAACCTCATACTGTTTTCCGTGATGGCTGTACCAATTTACATTCCCACCAATAATGTACAAGAGTTCCCTTTTCTCCACATCCTCACCAACACTTGTTATCTCTTGCCTTTTGGATAATAGGCTTCTTAACAGCTGTGAGGTGATATCTCATTGTGGTTTTGATTTGCATTTCCCTGATGATTAGTAATGTGGAGCATCTTTTCATGTATCTGTTGGCCATTTGTGTGGAAGATCCTGTTTATTAAATACTCCTTTAGAAGTATGTCCTGGATATCTGTCTCTCTCTCTCTCTCTCTCTCTCTCACACACACACACACACACACACGCACACGTGCTGTATTTGTCTCATCAAATTATCCCTGTCTCCTGAGAGTCTCAGGAGAGATAGCTGTGTAGTAGGTCACTGTTGTCGTATCTTCACATTATCTTGAGCTAGACACCACCCAGGACAGGTGAGCTCCCAAAGAAATGGTTGCCAGTGTTATCAATGAGACAAGAGCAGCCCAGACACATGAACCAGGAACACACACAAGCACCTTTTCATAAGTTCCTGTGAATAGCAATTCTTAGAAAGCTTCTATGGGATGCCATCTGGATGCCCAACTATCACCATGATAAAATCGCACTTGCTTCCACTCTAGCCATGCACATATCTTATAATTATCTATACTCCCAAGTTTTCTGAGCCTTTATTTTTAAAAATTAAGGGAAACTTCATCTTTGCACATTTGGTTTTCAATACAGTTGTAGCGCATTTTCCAAAATGCCAAGTAATCTAAAAGTAATTTACATCTGAGCTAGGAATACGTTGGATTTTTAGGATATTTTCCTTCTTACTTCCCAAATTGTGCTCTGACTAATCTAGCAGTAAAATTAGTTAAATATTCAACTAGGCACAAACTGCATGATTAGAGAGGATAGCTGTGAAGTCTGGCAGGAAACCAGACTGATTTAAAATTTATCAAGAGATCATTTAATTCCATGCAATGAGCATTTCCTGCACTACCAGGGAACCGATCATCATTCAGACACAACCCACGTGGAGCTAGATTAAGGGGTGATCATTCAGAGGCCTCACTAGTTTTTACATCCAAATCCAACCCCATAGTCGTAACAGCACAGACCAGCCTGCAGACAGCAATTTCACCTCTCAGGTTATTAACATGAGCCTCTCCTTCGAGCTTCATCCAGCAGACAACTGCCTAGCCTTATTACAATCAACCTGAAACGTGCTGCATGCTGCATCTCGCGGCCTTAATTAAAGTACACCAATCATCCAATTACACCGCATGATTTCTCAAACCTCTCTTGAAGCAAGCCCCTAGAAAACCAGGAGGAAAAATCAAATTGAAGAAGGAAGCCCCAGGATCTCAACAGGCTCTAACCACAAGGGCTTCAATTTGCTCCTGGGTGTATAAGGGGTAGAAAGGAAACAAGATTCTTTACCTCCTGCATGGTCTTCATCAGGCAGGGGACTCGGCTCAGCCAAAGAAGGTTAGTGTGAAGCTGCTCACCCACGCCTCATTGTGCGGTCACACCTGGCCTCTCATTGTCTCTCTCCCTCTGGGCTGACCAAGCTGGGTGCCCTCACCCCGGCTACTAAAACACAAATCTTTGAGAGGAAACAGCTCACTTCGCTGACTACGTCATTCACTAGCTAGACCATCCTTTACATTTGATAAAGGGACCTGCAGAAGAGATCTTCTGCAGAAGATGTACATCCAAATATCTCTTTACCAATGAGAACCAGGTGTCCATGGCGAGACTCCTGGAGAAACGTAACTAGGGCTTTCTGAATCCCTGCGCCGTGGCTGACACAACACAAAGCACTCAGTGCACGTGACCACATCTCATCTTAACCGCTCTACGTGGGGACCTGGAAGTTCAGAGTGGGTCAGTAATGTGCTTACAGACAGGCAGGAGGTAAGGTGCAGAATCAGAAAATGCTGTTGGACAATTTGAGAAAACAAGTTCAGGTTCCAGTTCTTCCCAGAGGCCGGTGAGACACGGTTGGGAGTAGCGCCTCGGAAGCAGACCAACGTGGGTTTGAATTCTGATTTTACCACTTTATAGCTCTATGACCTTGACAAAGCTATTGACCCCCCGAGCCTTGGTTTCTTCATCACTAAAATGGAGATACTCCCCTCTGCCTTATAAAGTTGCAATGAGGATTAGATGAAGTAATAATTCATGCAAAGTACTTAGCACATTATCTGGCACTCAAAGTATTCAGTCGGTGCTGGCTATTATTATTTATTACACTATTTTTCTTGGTTTAACCTTCTTTCAATCCTTACTGGGGTAGCTTGAGAGCTTTAGCTAAAGCAACTTCCAACAGATGGATGTAAGAAGCAACCGGAGATCATTTGCGACGATGGCGATACAGCAGTAGTTAAATCAGAATCACCACCCAAACTCAACCAGGCAGGAGGGATCGGGTAGGAAATCTGGTCTATTGTTTTCTCCTTATCGGAGGAAGAGCTGTGCTCCTGGTGATGCTGGAGCAGGAGGCAGAGGAATGTAGAGCTGAGAGGAAGGGGGGCCCTCCTCACCGTGGCTTTCACTTTGCTTAAGACTCGGTTCTTTGCACTGCACCCTTGAACAAGACGAACCTTGCACACAAGTGCATGCGGCAAGAGACCCCACTTTCATCGGCTGGCTCCCTGGGCCAGCCGTCTGCCACATCTGATTGGGGAGCAGAGTTGAAATTAAATAGCTGTGGCGTCACTTCCCCACTGCCCAAGAAACCCAGTGAAGGGTGAGGCTGCTGGCTGTGGCCGTTTCCGGGCAGACCATTCTGCGCTAACGCAGCAGAAACAAGCGGGACGGCGAAACTGGGAGACGCATTTTCTGTGTCTTCGTGGAGGGACCTCAAGGAAAGACAACATCCCATAACAAAGGGAGTAAAAGAAATCAGAATCATGTTCATTTGATGACGTCTCTGTCAGCTCACAGTTTCCCAGACAGAGGAGCATGGAAAACTCTGAAAAGAGTTAGGAGAAGAGCAGCTGGAAACAAGGAAAAGGGCTTATGCGTGAGACCAACACCAAACTGCAACAGCAGCAGAATTCACCCACAGCGTCGAGATGCAATGGTCAGCTGGACCCAACAGCCTGCCTGGGACAGAAGGCATAGCTGGACCAGGAGCACAGGAATCTTAGTTCTAGTCCTGCCCAGAACCAGAAGGGGGCAGGGGTAGAGATGGGGCATGCTCTACAAAGGTGGGGATTTTCAGCAGTTTCTTTCCTATTCTGTGTTGATGTAGATGAAGAGACATGAGAGGGCGTCAGTGTGAAGGCAAGACCACAGGAGGCACAGAGAAAGCAGTCCAAAGGCGGCAAGGGCCCCCTCAGCTCTCCCCCACAGTGGGGCCTGTAAGGTAGCTGGGCAAGGTCTCAGAGAACACGAGCTGGGGTTCAAATTTCACCACCATTTGGCCTCAAGCATAGAAATAAGAGTTTCCAATATGCAAGGTGCCCCTCTAGGTACTGCTAAGATGTCAGCAGGGGCAAGGAGGGGAATAATGCTGCTGTGTTGGGACCAGATCTGACGGAGTGTCACTTTCGTGTACATTACCTCACAGCAAGCCACTGAGCTCAGTACGGCTCTCCTTGTCTTACAGAGGAGCCTCAAACAGTGGCGGAGAAGGAGTCGGTGTAATGTGTTTCTCATTCTCTTCCTACGCCTCTCCTGAATTTAGCTGGAAATGGGTCAATACGCAGAGAAACTCAGGCGTTTCTTGAAGCTGACGTTTCAACAAATCTAAAGCCTGTAACATGGAAAAAGGAAATCCACATACTCTGGTGTCTGCACACGTCGCCATAGCCCCGGGGTGGACGCTGTCTGGACAGCTCCTTTGCTCTGCTTCTGGACCAAAGGGGCTGCATGACTCGCCCACTAGCAGAGAGCTGGTCAGTCGCAGAGTCAGATTTGGGGCTTTTCCCGAAACACAGTTTAAGAAGTCTGGACTCTATTCTGTAAGCAGTGGGGAGTCAAGAAAAAACCTTCTGAGCAGAAGAGGAACTGGATTGGATTCCCTGCGTGTAGGGGAGCTGGGCAGGAAGGACAAAACTCAGGTTTGAAAAGCTGGTGGGAAGAGGTACCTGGAGCAGTCAAGACGAGAGGTGATGAACAGGTGATGAAAGCGGAAAGGGACAATGGATAGAAACTTCCTTACAGCCCTGCCTTTAGACAGCCCACGTGATTAATCCGTGTAGATGTGCTTGCATGATATGGTCCCGTTAGTCGGAGCATGCATTTAGCAGGATTCTCCTAGAGATAATGGCTTCCGGCCAAAGGGCTACTCGAGGTGGACTATGTCCCCCAGGGGCAGCTGGGTGAGGAAATCTCTCTGGGAAGGGAGGTGCTGGAGGCTCCCCAGCCCTGGTAAAGTGTCTCTGGCTTTCCTTAGCTGGGTGAGGCCCATCACCAGAGAGCACCTTTTCCACCCACGTCAACCAAAGTCTCCTGGGAAACGGAGAGAGGGACGTTCCTGCTGTTCCAGCGTCTGAGTCCTAGTCCTTTCCCCTGGTGCCCGCCTTCCGATCCAGTGGCGGTGTTTAGCCAGCAAAGCCTTCCTTGCTGGGTCTCTGAAAAACAGGCAGAATCATGTCCTGCTTCTGAGGGACTATTATAAAAGCACTTTGATGATTAAGTTTTTTAATGTGCAGAATAGATTTTAAAATTGTCAGTCCTATCACCCAGCCCCATCCCTGGGCTTCACTCAAAGCTAACCCTGTGCCCTACTTTCTCCATCTATCACAGACATAAAAGCTGGTGAAAGATCCACTCGCTCCTCCCGCCCCCATAATTATCACCATAGTTCTAGCTGTCAAGTGATCTTGCTACAGAAAAGAAGGCTATAATTCAGTATTAGCTTACTGGAAAACACTAGTGGGAGTTGAAATCACAAGTAGGCAGAGAATAAAGTAGAACCAAAATTCATCATGAAGTCATTTTCACCTCCCACATTCCACTATGACCCAGACAATAACCTCTATTTGTGAAGAACATAAAGATTTGCTCCTGCAATCATAGGAAAAACATTGTGATGGTTGGTTGCTGCTATTTTTTGTGTATGTGTGTGAGGAGGACTAGCCCTGAGCTAATATCCGACGCCAATCCTCCTCTTTTTTGCTGAGGAAGACTGGCCCTGGGCTAACATCCACGCCCGTCTTCCTCCACTTTATATGGGACGCCGCCACAGCATGGCTTAACAAGCGGTGCATCGGTGTGCGCCCGGGATCCGAACCGGCGAACCCTGGGCCACGGCAGCGGAGCGCGCGCACTTAACCACTTGCGCCACCGGGCTGGCCCGCTGCTACTTTTTTGAGTGTCAAGATTGTCATTCCTCCCCTGAAAAAGAGCAGTATATTTTCGAAACGCTCTGATCTCTTATCAGCATCTCTTATCAGAAATGCTCTGATCTCTTATAGCTCACTTTGAAGAAATGATGTTTGGACTGGATTCCAAAAGCAGGCGACATGGATAAGTGGCCATTCTCTGCCTCTAAGAACCGTGGCAAATGTTGCAGAAGAGCTTTGGCCGGGACTTGAACAAGAGGTTCCCCGGAAGCTGGTAGGTGCCTACCCGTCCCCTGACAGGGAGGCGTGGAGGGAAGCAGCTCCTGGAGGTGGCTGGCTGGCTTCGGGCACACAGAAATTCGGAGACAGCAGTTTTAAAAGTAGAAAGCTAAGTCTGCAAATGTGGCCAAGTCATCTTAATTAAGCCTCTTCATTGAAAAGAAACAGCACCCGAGTTTGGAAATCCAATAGAAGTTGCCACAACGAACTGGAAAGAATGGAGGGCACTGGCTAGATATGCTGCTAAAGGCACGTGTGATTTTTAGTTGCCTTTTCCTAAAGGTAGTCTCAGAGTCAGGCCAAGTGGCTGATGCCAAGGGAGGCAGTTTAGCGAGAGCCAGTGACTGGTGCACAAACCCCATTAGCCTTAGCCTTACCAGGGGCTGTCCCTCTTTGTTACCAACCCCGCAATGAGTCCCCCAAATTCTTCTTCCTCACTCCAAGCTTTCATCTCACCCCTTGCTCAAAACCCTCTAATGGCTTCCTGCTGCACTTAGACCAGCAGCCAACCCACCCCCCTTGCCAAGGCCTGCAGAGTCCCCACCCTCCAAACTCGCACCTACCCATTCCCCTGTGTTCCTTCCATTCCAGCAACTCTGGACTTTCTGTTCTATGAACACAGCAAACTTGCTTCTGCCTCAGGGCCTTTGCACTTGCAGTTTCCTCCTCCTGGATTGCTCTTCTCTCAAATCTTCATATTGCTGGTTCCTTCCCACCATTCAGTTCAAACATTAGCTGCTCATAGAAGCCTTTCTGACGTTCCCTATATAAAATATCCCTTCCTCCCTCCATAACTCTCTAATCACTATCTTGTTTTTGTTTCTTTTTCTCATCAATATCTGACATTGCTATATTTCTTTACTTGTTTATTTTTCTGTCTCTCCACAGTAGAATATCAGCTCCTTGAGAACAGAGACCTCACCTCTCTGGTTTACCACTCAATCCCTATCCCCTACAACAGTGCTTAATCAATACTTTTGAATGAATGAATGAATTTGTTAGGAGACTCACAATTATTAAAAATCTAAAAATAAATCTTTAAAAACCTCAGCAGTCAGGCGAGTACATGTGTACATACGCCAACCTGGCAATGCTCTACAGAGAATTCTGCACACATCTCCATCAGAGCCGTCACTGCACCTCTAGCCCCGCTGTGCTCCCGGCTGGCACCGGACAGAAGACAGAGATAACTTGTAGGATGTTGCTTTACAGCAAAACCAGAGGTTCTAGTTTCCACTCCCCAGAGCCCCTGACATTCATTCGCGGGCATTTTTACCCAGAGATGCATCCTGCAGTCAGCCCCATTAATATCCTACATAAACAAGCCACAAGGGGCATCCCTTGGAGGCTCTTTAAAAAAACATCTCAAGTAGTCTGTGCACAGCAGTAATCTCAAAGTCAGAGTGAGGCCACTGCTAGGGAGAGAGGAGTCCATGAGAAAAAGGAGAGGTGGGAACTGGGCTCTCATTCAGAAGTCCCCTTACCTCACTATCATTCTTACACATCCAATTAGACGTTGTCCTAGGCTGCCACACACCCCAGCAAACACAAATGAGGTGGGTTTTCTAGTTATGACACAGATTGTGAGCACGCTCCCTGGAGCGTATTCTGCTCCATCCTGTGTCAGTGATCCAGAAAGAAAAGTGGGAAGAGATGGAACCAAATGGGGCCAAACTCATGGATTGGGTGTGGCTCCCTTTAGAGTAATTCTAAAACAAATAAAAGTGGATGCTTTGTAGAAAGAAGGGCATGTGGTCTGTCTCTTCCTGTGGCTCCCTCCAAGACTAACTGATTTCTGTTGGTGACAGAATTTCCTCAGTGGTCATACAGATGTATGTGGTACCTCTGTGGAGCCGTACCAAACAAAAAAGAAACTATTCAGGAGATGTAAAATGATAACGATAATGACAGTAATAATAACTCAGCTGTTTTCCCTAGGAACTGTTGGTAAGAACTCCAGGAGACAGCTGTGCACAGACCTCACCATGAGCACCGAGACCCTTGACATCATTTGGCTATCTCTGCAGGCACAGAGCGGCCTGGTGCTGCAAGAGGCAGGCTTTCAGAGGGGAAACTAGAAAACTCCAGGGTCTGATGGTCGTGGAACCTCTAAATTCAGGGTCACTGCTACCCCTCGCAGTGTGACAGAGGTCAAGGGGCATTTATATAGAAAGCATTTATATTATCGGGGTGGAATGGATCAAAGTCAACATTTCTTCCCCAAATCTAAGAAAAAACAAAACATTTAGAAGGCCAGACCCACTCAGAAGGGCAGCAGTGCCCTTTACTTGCCCTCTTCACCACCAGTCAACCAGCACTTAAGCACACGTCATGTGCAAGGCACCCTGTTGTGTGCTAGGTGCTCAATGATAGACACGACTGACAAGTTTCTGCCTCATCTACAGCTCTCATTCCAGTGTAAGCCTGTCGTTTTTTAAAGACAACTTTATTGAGATATAATCCACATACCATACAATTCACCCATTTCGGGTGTACAATTCAATGGCTTTTCATATATTCATGGAATTGTTCAACCATCACCACAATCGATTTTAGAACATTTTCATTACCCTAACAAGTAGTGTAAAGCCTTAAGGAGCAAATCACTCAGTCGATTATTGAGTTACAATCGTGAGCATCGCTTCTACCTCTCTGAAAGAATGAAGCACATAACAAGAGGACCTCTCTGGTCTTGCGGCTCCAAGAAGGCTCCGTGCAAAGTGACATTTGAATTGTGAGCTGATGGATGAGGAGGAGAGAGTCAGGCAGAAGAGGTGGAGCGAGGAGGAGGCAGGCAAAGCAAGAGCAAAGGCTCTGTGGTGAATCTGAGGAACTGAAGGAAGAATTTTGAATTTTGTCTTAGAACAATTGGTTTTCTATTTTTCAAGACATTTAAGTCTCCCTGCTCTCTCTTCATCCGCTCCTCACACTCATGCTCAGGTTTGCATTTTGAAAGTGTGTCTCCTGCTGATGGCTGGAGAACGGCTCGGAGGGAGGCGGGAGTGAAAGCAGGAAGCCAGGAGCCCATCACAGGAATCCAGCTAAGAGGTGATGGTGGCCTACGTCGGGGAGTTGGCAGTAGAAGCGAGAGCAGAGAGTTGATTCCAGATTTGTTAGGACCTGAACGGAAAGACCTTCGTAATTGATTGACCGTGGGAGGGATAAATCCCAAATAGGATGCCTCTGCAGCTGGGTGTACGGGCTATGGAAGGAAAACTGGAAGCAAATTAGGGTTTTAGGAGTTGAGAGATCATTACAGGTTCAACACTGGATGACGACAGTGAAGTGTCTACAGACTGAGCTGTAGGTGTGAGTAGGTGTGAGTCTGGCGTCAGAGGTGAGATCTGGGTGAAGACACAAACACTGGGATCATTGTTGTACCGCAGGCTGTTGACCACTGGTGTCCCGCAAGCAGGTGACACCCAGGGAGAGACAACAAAGCACAGAAGGGGCCTCAGGCGAAGCCAAGGGGAGCTCCAACACTGTAATGGTGGGTAGAAGAGGAAGAGCTGGTAAAAGAGGCTGAGGAGAGCTGCCAGCGAGGAGGTAAACCAGCAGTGTGGTGACCTGGAAACCAAGGGAAGATGGTGCTTTAAGGTGAGAGAGGCTATTTGTTTAAACACTGCTGAGACACGAGGCCTAAAATAATGTCCTTTGGACTTGGTGACTTGAAAATTATTGGTGACCTTAACAAGAGTCATTTCAGTGACAGACAGGGAGGTCAAAAAATTGAACGTGTGTGAATCGTTTTGAGAAATTTGGCTGGGAATGGGAGGAGAAAGACGGTGTGATGAAGGGCCAGGGGGGTGAGGGAGGAAAGTCTGTTTTAACATGGGGGAGATGAAAGCAAATGTTAATGCTAACAGGAAGGGTTCAGTGAGGAGTAGAAAAGAGAGGAGTGACTGATGGGTAAGGCACCTGAGAAGACGGGAGGGGGTGGGATCCCAGCATAGCTGCAGAGTGGGCCTCAGCAGGAAGGGAAACCTGCTTCTGCCCTGAGGAGCCTGAAGCAAACCCTGGTCTCAGTTATAGCCAGGAATGAACCCGAGCCACACTGGGAGCCGGGGCGTGTTCTCCAAAAGCCTCACTGGGCGTCGTGTGCTCTTTACTGTGCACTGGGTGTGGGATGAGCGTTCTTGTTCTGGCCTGCTGCCCCCGCCAAACACAAACACATGCACACACACACATGCACACGCACTCATTAAACACGTTCTGGAAACAGGAGCCTCATAGAAGGAACCCTACCTCTCCTTCCTCTCTGAAGCCCTTCTCCTTGCACAGCTGAGACCTCTGTTTATACTTCACACATCAGAACACCCTTTCTCCATCCCTCCTGCTCTCAGCGTTCATCCTTCACCTCCTCAGGACGATAATAAATGGCCAAGTTAATTGAGACGTAATTAACAGCAAAAGGGAGGTCAGAAGTATAACGTCACTCCAGGGATGGAGTCACCGCAAGACATTCTTTTCCCAGAGGCAACAAGACAGGCACGAAGAGGAACGGTGGAGACAGAGCAGAGCAGCTGCTGCCTGACGCCCTGCCCCTTCTGACCTAGAGAATTCATGCAGCCTCAGGCCTGACCTGTGAGGGAGGTGGCTGTCCCCATCTCTCGTCACAGAGTTCAGATGGAGGGGCCTTGGACGCAGCTCCAGAGTGGTCAGCAGGGGTAAGCACTGGGCCAGCATTGGGCCACCGCTCTAGGAGGAGGGGACCGCCCCAGAGCAGGGCCTCAAAGGTGGTCAGGATAAAACGGGATGATGCTGGGAAAGGTGCTTGAACAGGTGACTAATATCGTCATGAGTCACTAATGTTGGAGGATCTGGCGAAGATTCACGTAGACCTCTGGCCTGTAAGGGAGCTTTGGACCAAAGGCCCATGCAGTCACTGTTGTCACACCAGCATGGACATATTTAAGTCAGGCTCCCATATGTACAACAATACAAGGCCTGTATATAGTTAAAACTTCATTTTTATACATCACGTGACGGAATAACTACCACGCAGGCCTGTCGTTTTACACCAGGCCACCCTCAATAATGATATACTATATAGTGAACTGTTACACTTTTCAGTGACCCTTCTCACTTATTGCCCCAGTTTTTCTCCACAATGACCCTCTGAGATGTGGTGGGTAACTATGGGTTCCCCTCATGCATCTGATAAGGAGAGGGGAGCCGGGAGACCTCTGGATGAGCACGTGTTTCCTCCAGTTACTAGTAACGCAGGGTGACTAAAGGCACCTGTTCGCTCCAGCCAACACTGCGCACTGCTGCCTTGGGCCTCTTCTTAGTTAAAGGATCTAAGGAAAATTTCACTGGCATAATGTATTTTAACCAAACGGTTGCCAACTAAGCTCCTGTCAAGGATTTGGGGCACTGGGCCAAAAGTAGAAGGAACTGTGTTGGGCTCATCCTCCAACTCCACAACAGAGAAGATTCACGGCTCTGCCCTTGACACATTGCGAGAACCACTTAACTAACTGCTGACTCTGCTGGTTCTAGTTATTTACTTCCCTGTTCAATAGAAGTTGAAAAATCACTTGTGTTATTAATTTGCCTAAAACCTTCCAGCTTCAGAAAATGACGCGAAAGCCATTTTTACAAAGCAAAGCTGGAATTCTCAGGTTTTGCTTTCAAATGACCAGTCATTCCTCAGCGGTTCTCATAAACACTGAGCTTACAATCTTTTTACCTTTCATTTTCTAGATGAGATAAACACATACAGGTTTACTGAATTGCTCTCTCACTACAAAGTCATATATAAAACTACCAAAACAGCCCTTAGTTCCTTTCCTATTTTCAGACAACCAGACGATTACATTTCCCTTTGGGAAAATCCCCATTCATGTCAAATGTTTGTTGTCCACTTCTCTTCTGCCAATCAACAATCATTTGTTCAGCTTCCGCTACTTGCTCAGCCTGCGGTGGGTAGCAGGTGGAGACACCTGATTTATGTAGCCTTTCTTGAGTGCTGGGCCTCAGCAGGCTTATACTTCATCTAAAGAAAGCATTGGCCTCAAGAAATAATGAAGATATCAGTGGATAGCCTATATTGTACAATTGCATGGAATTATGTGGCGTCCGTGGGCATCCCGAGACAGAGACTAACAGGAGGAGGAGGGGACACGAGGATGGAAGTGCTGAATAAGAGAGAAGGATGGGAAGTACACTTCAGGCAAGGGGACCACATCTGTGGCTGTTTTGAAGACCATGAGTAGCCTGGACTGATTCAAAAAGGCAGATGACAGGGAGCCATTGAAGTTTCATCTACAAGATGAACAAGGTGTTTACAGACATTGTTTTGCAAGGCTGGAAGGGAACAGATAACTAGACTTGAGTCCTGAACTGGATGGGAGGAGGGTATAGTCAAAGTATTTGGCAGTGGGATAGATCTAGGGACAGAAAGTGACTCTCTCATCCCCTGCCAGTGGGGGAACTCAGGGAGAACAAGAGGACCCAAAAGGATGTCTGGAGTGTGAAAGGGAGGGGAAGAAACATACTGATTCAGAGCAGTATCACTGTGGAAGCAGTCCCACAGTATGATTACGATGTCCTTCAAGGATTCTTGACTCCCCAGGATAGCATCGTTTCTCTCCTAAGGCGGCAAGAAATATCTTGATAACCCCATCGAGGTCATATTCTTTTTAATGGGGGCCCACGGCTGGTGGGAGGTGTACCATGGACTGTAATGTGAGTGTAAAATGTGCCCTCCCTCACGGAAGAGGTGCACTTCCAGGCAGTCCTGAGCTGTTAGAACCATTCTGCATGAGTACAACCCACCCTGTTTCAAAAAACACCACTCCAGCCAGCTTCTCCTCTAATCTTGGGAGGTGGGCTAGAGACTCGGAGAGGCTCCCCCCGGGATCCTTCCAGGGCCTGGCTACAGTCTCTGCTTCCCCCCTCCCCTGACCCCTCCACAGTGTCCGTCAGGAGTTACAGCTCCACGTGGGGCCTCACCAGGACCAGGGCAGGGGCACAGGTAGGAAAGCTTCTGTCTCATCACTTCCTGCTCATGGCATACAAACACCATGGTTTAAACCAAATCGAGGGTTTTGTTTTGAAACCATGGATATTAAAATATGTTAAGTCTCAGATGGGAGAGATGTTTACAAGCCCTGCTGTTCCTGTCAGTCAAATGTACCATGCCCATGGGAATTGCAGCCTGGGAAGAATTTGCCCAGGAGACAACCCCCCCAAGTCTTCTGGGGTCTAAAGAGCGCTGTCCTTAATCGAGCTGGGGATTCCATTAAAGGTGTAGGGGGAGGGATGCAATGGAGCAGAAGCAAAGCAACAGGAACAGCAGAGAGTTTCCATTCTTCCACACCTACCACAGGGAGGACTCGCTCTCCACTAAGGGCACTATCTCAGACTTGCTTTCTCTCAGCCATTATTGTCATTAAATTAAAGATAGATAGATAGATGATAGATAGATGATAGATAGATAGATAGGTGATAGATCAATAGACGATAGATAGAAGATAGATCAATAGATAGATAGATGATAGATGATAGATTGATAGATGATAGATTATAGATAGATCAATAGATGATAGATAGGTAATAGATTGATTTACATATAGATGATGATGATAGATAGATAGATAGATAGATAGGTGATAGATCAATAGACGATAGATAGAAGATAGATCAATAGATAGATGATAGATGATAGATTGATTATAGATAGATCAATAGATGATAGATAGATAATAGATTGATTGATATATAGATGATGATAGATAGATAGATAGATAGATAGATAGATAGATAGATAGATAGATGGCTAAAAAGTAAAATAAACCAAAACCAGCTGTTTAGGAAGGAGAGGCGCATTAGTGTCATGAGGTAAGAGCCCAGATCTGAGATCATGCAGACTTTCATTCTAACCCTAGCTCTGCCACTGACTTGGCACAGGCTGTTTAAGTTAGCTGTTCAGCTTCCTCATCTGTAAAATGGGAGCAATAATGATGCCTTCCTTATAGAGCTGGGGTTAGGGTTAAACAAGATGCATCATGCAGAGAGCTCAGCATGTGGAGCCCACACTCCGGATGGACATTGTAGGGAGTCTCAGGCTTGGGGCAGCACCCCATGGGAAGGCTCTCCAGCCCACCGCTCCCTGGTGTTTCAGTCATCTCCTAGGGCAGCAGGCACCCTTTCTTCTGGGCTGAGGCCTGAGTCCTACACCACATTCTCTCTTTGCCCCATTTGTGATTTCGTGATTACAGACAGTGAGACAGGCAGGGGAGCAGTCCCCACTCCCTGCTGAGGAAGTTTCTCCTAGATCAAGCCGGATAGCAGGTGGGCCGTTACACAGAAGCAAGGCGATCTGGGCCCGGCAGTGGGAACAGAGAGGACATTCAGATTCTGAAGACAGAAGTAAGAAGACAATGGGAGCTGGAAACTGATGAAGAGGGCTGTCAAATATGACTGCAGGTCTGGGGAAAATGGGGATGCCATAGAGAAGAGAACTTGAAAGCAGAACTGGGAACTCTCTACGTTGGGAGGGAAAAACAAATTCTACAAAATTTGGATAAGAAAGGGGTTTGATGAAAGATGGTAGGACAGATAAGTGGAAATTTCCAGTGGGCAAATAGAGAAACAAGATATATATATATCAAGATACAATAGAGATACAATATATTGTGTATATATATTGTAGATATATATATATATATATGAGTTATGAGGAGAGAGGTGATATTTAAGGCAAGGGAATGGAGCTGTTCTTTGAAAAACAGCACCTAGCAACACAGAGAGTGAAAGTTTAAAGGAAGGGGATGCGCACACTCACATGATGGAAGACGAATTGACAAAATGGTGGAGTTGAAGGGACCCTTGCAAAAATCTCACCCAACTCTGTCACTTTAGGGATAAAGAAACTGGGGTTCAGAGAGTATCAGTGATTTGTCAAGCGATTCATAAAATCCAGAGAGATCTGGGGCCTGAGACCAAGTTCTCAGATTCCCAGTTTTTGTCCTTTCCCACGGTTCTAAGGTAAAGACCAGGAAATGGCTGTGTGCAAGGTGAATATTAATTAATGTTGACCACTAGGGTGAAACTGGCCATCGGGAGCTTCTAAATTGGGGTAAAATAAACTTACAAGTCAAGGAATTATTAATACCAAAAAAGTGAATATCCTTTGTCTCTTAATAGATCAGTAAAAAACAACAACGACAAAAGCAAAACCAGAAAGCTATCTTAAAATGAAACAGAATCTCTTTTATAGAGGGCAGATTAATTATTTCAAAGGCTGGAGATTCATTCCCCTATTTTGTTCAGGATAAGGAAGGCAGAAAAAATTGGATTCAAAACATTTTATTTCTGCTTGGATTCATCCTGAAGTTGACCAGAAAGAAAGCTTGATTGTGCTGCCAAACTTCTGGGTCATGAGCTGTGCTACGTAATTTGCAATATCTCCATCAAAAAACAATTGAATCTGCAGAGCTAGAAACACATGTTGCACGAAAGATTTCTGATTACAGCACCCACTCTCGGGCTCAGAAAACAAACACTGCTCTAAATGATCCGAACCCCTTCTGAACCTCTCATCTTTACTGGTGGCTCAGCCGGTATTTGAACCAAAATTGCCACTTAAACCTGCCCCTGTAGTTCACTGCACTGAGAGCACAAGAGGGGAGAGTTCATTATCCACCACACATTGTATTTCTCTACCAAACAGAGGAGCGTGGCAGGGTGGGCACTGGCTGGTGAGCAGCTGATGTTCTTGAGTTTCTTCATTTTCGTCTTACCGTGGGCTCAGAGAGTGAAACGCACTCACACTGTGAACTTGCGTGCTTATTTGGTATCTTCAGGGCTTTCAGCAAGATGGCACTGGCGCCTGCCTTTCCTCTCCGATGCATATGCCTCAGGTCATCTCTTGGCAAGGAGGGAGGAGGATTAAGCCAGGTTCCGGTCACTGTACTTCCCTCAGAGCGGGAGGGTTTCCAGCTCCTCATTTAGGAAAACTGCTCTCGTGTCCCCATTGTGCTGTTCGTAAGACGCCTTACACATCGCAGAGGAACCAATGCTGTGGTCAAGTGGGCACCGGTGCGGGAGTCCCTGAACTCTACCCCTGATTTCTCAGATCTTCAAAAATAGATGAGCTTGTTTCTTCATGAAGCGTCTTTGAACCCGTCACGTTACAAGTTTGAGAATTTTCTAATGGTAATACGTTATCATTTAAATTTTAAATTTCCTCTGCATCTGTGAAATAACTATTTCATCTTTCTGAGCTCTAATTTGTGACCTGGAATCTGACTGTTCAGAATCTTACTATTTGTGGGATCTTGGATAAGACGCTTAAACTCTTCCTCAGTTTCCTCCTACGTAAAATGAGGATGCTGACAGTTCCTACCTCACAGGGCAGAGCTAACAGACGTGAAGCATGGAGCCCCATGCCTGGGCTATGAAGTGCTCATTCAATGTAAGCTACTCTTAGTCGCCATAATTACTTGATTAGGCTGACTGGTGGTATAGCCATCTGATGCTTTCTTCAAAAAACCAGCTCTTGGATTTATTCTGATTTTCTGTTTTTGAATTAATTGTTTCACTTTATCATTTTCTTTCTTGTGCTTTCCTTATGCTTATTTTGTTGTAATTTTAAAATTTCTTGCAATGAGTATTTAATTCTATCTTGTTTAGCACTATGTTTGAAACTATGAATTTTTGTATCAATTTGGCTTTAGCCATCTTATCTGTAGTAATTTGATTATAGTCTAGATATTCTGAAATTTCAGTCGTAGTTTCAATTTAGAAAGAAATTTCCAAATTTCCAAGAGGTTGGCTTTTTTTCTTTTCTATTTTTGTTATTCAACTGTAGTTTTTTTTTTTTTTTCTTTTGCTTGACATAAGAGAATGCAGTCTTTACTATTTCTAATTTTGAAATGCACAGAGGCTTTCTTTGGCACCCAAAATACGGTCAGCTTCAAAATGTTTCAGGTGAACTAGAAGGTGTCATTTCGGTTGTTTGGATATGGAATTAAATATTTATATATTAGTGATTATATTATTCCCTGCAGTGTCATTATTTGTGTTTGTAGATTTCATTTGTCATAGTACGTTACTCTGATCATGTTTTTGTTTTTCCTTGCATTTTCAGATACTTGCTTTACGTATCTCGATACTTACATGGGTTAGAGTAAATGGATAGAATAAACATAACGGCTCGTATACGCACACTCTCTGTTTCCTACTTTATATTTGGTTAAACAATTCTTTGTATTACATTCTTTCTGTCCAAATAACTGGGACAGTGCTGTCTCCTGATAGAGCGCTGGCTCAGTAGTCAATGAGGGGAGTTTTAGTAGGCAGAGGGGGCGTGGAGGGGATAGAGACCACCCCACAGTCACTCAGGAACCGAGACTGAAGCAGTTCAGCCATATTCAACACATCGCCACCACCTTCACCTGCCCACTGTCATCCCAGCCCACGGGAAGGGGCAAGAGCACAGAGGGGCAAGCAGGGGGGTTTATGCGCCAGGCCCAGAAGTGGCACTCACTACTTCTGCTCACATCCCATTGGAGCACATTCCATTGAAATCACAAGGCCACACTCTAAGAGAGAACAGAATGTACGGTATATCTGAGCAGCCACATGCCCAGCTATAATCGTTACCATGGAGGTGGAGAACAGATTTTGATGGACAGCTAGCAATTTCTGTCACGATGCTGTTTTGTTTGGCATACAGATTTAGGCCACTTGTATTCTAGTTACAGATTTGATGCCTTTTCACTTTTAATTCAGTGTTGTCTGATATTAAAGTGGAAAGTCATAGTTATAATGGATGTGGAGGCTGTCATTTTTCTTTCGTCTTCTATCTTGTGCTATACGGTCAGTTTTCCGAACATCCTCCCCGCACCCTCCCACCCCCGGACCTTCCTGTAATTCAAAATTACTTCTGTATTTCAAATGGTAAACTTTAAAAAACTTTATTTCTTGATTTACTAACTTTAAAAAGTGAAGTAAATATTGACTTCTTGCGGTGAAAGACAAGGGAATTAGCTCACTTACACTTCCTTCTCAGCGCCCACGGAGCTTTGTCATCAAGCTCTAGGATTTTTGTCCCAGTCCCTTAGTTACAGTATTTTAAATTGTAAAGTTTTTCTTTCAAGTCATCTTCACATTCTTTTCTGTAACTGTAAATTGCATTGTTGTTACTATTAACTTTATATTTTAATGGACTAATCTTTCATAAATAGTTCTTATGTATTATGTTTTCTCCATTACTACATTCTTCACATTGATTCTCTTGGTTGATTGGATTTAGTCAAATATTATTTTCAAGAAAGGTTCACAGTTGTTATGATTCCTGAGTTGCTGCATATTTAAGAATTCTTCATTTACCTTTGTAACTGATTGGGAAAAAATCTTATGTCACACTTATTGTGTGACCTTGAACTGGTGAGGAGCGTTGAGCCCTAGGAGATGATGAGTATCTTTGGTCCAAACTTCTCTAAGTAATTTCTCTAAAGTGTTTCAATGTTACTCATTCTGTATCAAATTTTTCTGGAATATAATATGTTCTCTTTATCTGCAGATTTAGTTCTTTCTTATTTAGGGAGAACTTTTATCATATCTTTGAATTGTTTTTTCTATGCTAATCGTAGCCTTCTCTACCTATGGATACCAATTTTCTTTATGTTTTCTCTGTTCCTTTCCATCTACATTCACTGTGATTCTCTGATGAAATATCACCATATCAGAGGCCTTTCCACAACCACAGGAAACCCAATGACCTTTGTCACTCCTTGCCCCCCATCCTGTCTTATTTTTCTTCATAGCATTTATTACTACGTGTCACCCCACGCCCCCAACCCAACTAGAACATAAGCTCCAGGAGGAGAGGGAATTTGTCCTTTTTTCCCATTGCTGTGCCAGAACAGTGTCTGGCTTAGAGTGGACACTCAGTGTTTGACTGAATGATCTCAAGCTTTCCCTCTGTGTCAGCAGTTCAGTTTTTAGCTGTGTATATTTTGTTCTTTGCTGTTTCTAATTTATGAAACTTGTTTCCTTAGCTCTATTTTTCTATCTTATTGTATTGTCTTATCTTGTCTTTGATTTTTTTTATTGATTCCTTTTCTCTTTAATTTCTTTCAGAGTACAGAGCATTTGTTGTGGAGGATGTTCTATTTCCTAAAGTAAATTTATTTTCAGACCAAGTTCAGTATCTATTTTTTTTTCCTGTGGTACTTTTACATAGTTTACAGGCAGTTTCTTTCCATCTTTCTCATGACTGGCACAGCCACTTTGTGGGTGCCCTGATACAGTGTGGGTGGTCTTCTGAACCTCTTCCCAATATGAACTCTTTTGTTCTCTCTTATCTGTTTCCAGCTGAGTCCCTCCCTCTCAGGCAATAAGTAAGTAAGTGCCAAAGATTACCCTGTTTGGAAGAACAATATCATACTGTAAGGCACTGTCCTTGGAAACAGGACATGTCATTGACTAGGCAGAGTGAATTCGGGTCTCCTAGTATTAAAAGAAAACTACGTACAGGAAAAAAAAAGGGCAGGCATCTAATCCACTCATCACTGCCCTTAAGGCCCCTCTCAGGCAAGGAGACAAAGGTCTGGGGTACCAGCTCCTAGACCATCTATTGTTGGAGATAACCGTTTCCAGGGGACCGTGGTTACCCTTCCTCTTTATCTGCCTCCCTCCAGATGAAAGATCAAAATGCCCATTCCCAATAGCCGTTCCCTTCCTTGGGGAGCACCCCTTTGGCAGTCGGCGGTTTCTGCACTGCACAAAAGAGCCCAGTTGAGCGGGCAACAGAGGGCTGAAATTCAGTTTATGCCTGGCTCTCTGAGCCATGTGTCCTGGTATGCGTTGTATCTGCTCAGAGAAAGGACTTTTTCTTTGCACAAAGGTGCTAAACCTTGTGCCCAGTGGGCTGAGTGTGCCCAGAAAGGGGGCCTTTTTCTACTTCACACCAACGTCATGTGGGCTGGCATAGCCCTGCTGGAGAATAGCGTGGAATGGTGGTATGTGTGGAGGGGGAAGAACACCCACTGTGGAAGGACATTTTCTCTCTTTTTCCCCTCGATGTTGACCCAACGCTTATCTGATTCCTCGAGATGCATTAGGTTTTTCATAATTTATCTCCTGACCTTGTCCTTGCCCAGCACAGCTTCTGGGAGGTTAGAGCACAGGAGCCAAAGACAAAGTCCAACGAGTCTTTTGTCTTCCTGCTGCTCTTCAGTTTATGCTATGAGGCTGTGCCGCTTCCTTTGTGGGAATGCTGCTGGAGTTGTTTGCTGATCCTTCCTCTCTCATTTTTCATTTATGTTTCCAGTTTCCGAGACAGAGTAGTTTTATGATCTGGCTGCACATTACCCTGCTACTTCCAGCCTCTCCTTGATTTAAATGTGGTCTCTCTGTGCTGTTACAACTATGTTTTCACATTGTGTTGACTCGTCCACTTTTATAGGACATCTATTTAATATGCATGATCATGAAGGGCTAAAAGCATGTCTCAATTTACTCAGAGTTCTGGGGAAAAGTTACATTTATTCAGATAGTCTATAAGCGTTATTTGGTGTCCATAAGGCATTGCAGGCTTATGACTTATTGAAGATGACATCAAGAAGATCCCACACTCTGATTTTTAAAAATTGAAATATGACTTTTTTCAGACTTAAATAAAATGAAAAGAAATCTGGAAAACACCATGTTTCTTAAAATGATGCTCTGGAAATGTAGTTGAATTTGATATTCAGTCAGGAGTTTCCAACAGATGTTGCTTGTACAATAAACTTACACAGTGAATCTGCCATCGTGATAGAGTAAGCTTTAAATCAGATTTAAATCTTGTCATGGCTGGATAAATGTGCTAATATTTTCAGTCAGTCTCCTGTACAGCTGTTAAAACATTTTGGCTCTGTAGGCCAAACGGGACTTCTAAAATTCATACGAGTTCTGTGTTCTAATTCTTATTATTTTTGCTTTTCTAATTAGAAAACAGACATCTACACCTTTTGTAGAGGTGAACATCAAGATTTACTGATCCTAATATATCTTTCAGAAAAGTAAATTTTGAATTTCATCAAAACACAAAGTCGATAAGTATGTCACAGCCTCTGAATGCCTCTAGCAGCGTGGGAAGACGTCAGAACTCTGTGCGTGTAAAGCTGAAGCAGGAGCTAACACTCACTCAGGAAATTACATCTGCAAATGAAGTCTGATTCCAACTAGGACAGTGGCAGGTTTCTGGCAACTTTGCCCAGCTAATCAGACATTTTTTTAAAATTCTTAAAAGTACAACACAGTTTACTTTCCTCCAGATTTCAGCAAATATTAACTATTTCAAGGATTTTCTTTCTTTCTTTCCATTTTCCCCAGCTATGATGTGTTATCCTCAATTCTCTCTCCATGGGCTTCATGTTCAAGGTTTTCTCATGCTTGTTTTATAAACTGGCTTCATTATCATCTTTCCATAAACTCTCTAAATCTTCCAAGTCAAGTAATTATCTTCTCTGTCATATTCCTCTCCTTAGGTCAGATTCTTCCCAAGTTTGCCAACCAGTGTAAACACGATTTCTTACACAGGATTTAAGCAGTGTGCCTCACAGTTGTGAGAAATATGCCCGAGTCTTCAGACTCTTCCCTGTGCTAATGCATCCATTTATTTGATGTCACTCTGACTTGTTACTGAAGCCACTGTCCTTTCTTTCTCAAACCCTTTCAAGACTCTGCAATGGGCTGCATTTTTTTATGTGACAAGTCTAACTTCTCAGGTGAAACTCCATAATAAGATTGGCCAGAAAAATGACTCTCTTTGGGGCCAGGGCTCAAACTAATGGGCTGCACTGGAACATTCAGTAATGAAATAAATTAATAAAATTTAAATGTTTAATCTCCTTTCTATTTTTATCATTTTATTTATTTATTTATTTTTCCCCCAAAGCCCCAGTGGATAGTTGTGTGTCATAGCTGCACATCCTTCTAGTTGCTGTATGTGGGACGCGGCCTCAGCATGGCCGGAGAAGCGATGCGTTGGTGCGTTCCCGGGATCCGAACCCGGGCTGCCAGCAGTGGAGCGCGTGCACCTAACCGCTAAGCCACGGGGCTGGCCGTAATCTACTTTCTATTTTTATTAAAGGTTGCTTAAGTAAATTTGATAGCAAAACACGTATAATGGTAGATATCCTAGATTCTCTTCTATTCCATCTCCAGATCAATTAAATGAAAATATTCAGGAATAATAAACTCAATATTGTGAACAAGAGAACAAAGAAATGTGTCCATATATATTTATTAATTCAGAAATAAAATTTAATGACTTTTAATTTTGTTTTTACTAGTATAAACTAGGTTACTCGTCCATACTTCTGAACAATCCTACAGATATCCTATTTTTATAAAAGCTCAAAGAAAATGTTTGATCAGGTATAGATTTATTACACTGTACTTTAGTCCAACCTCTACAGTAAGCACAAATACAAAACCACAGTCATGTTTACAAAGTAAAAATTGTACAATAGCCCTGTATACTAAAATATTATCAATACTGCAGTTTCTGAGAATAAAAATATCAGCTGGCTGATTTTGCCGTTATGATGTATATTAATATTTCTTCTAGCATGACAATGCCACTAGAAAAAGTTCACCATTCTTTCAATATCTTTTCATTCCCAGTCTGCATTACTACTAGTAGTAGTAATTGGCAAATTTCATTTTAATGGCAGGTGGGAATTTAGTGCAAAGAGCAAAGATTCATTTTGATGAGCTATTTGATCATATAACATGCAATATTGAATTTTCAATTAATAAACTATTTCTATCATTCAGTAAAGATTATTGGCATAATCCTGAGGACTTTTTTCACTTGATTAAAAGAATTTCTTACCATTAAATTGGCTACGGCATGCAAGAGGTCCAATAACTCTGCCAAGGGCGTGGCAACCACCTCACCAGCATGCGCAGTCCATACATTAATGGCTACCCTGATTAAGCTGCAGCACAACACTTAACACACTTCTAAAGACTGTCTCAACAGAGCCTCTGACACCTCCTCACTAGCTAACCAGACATGGGTCGTCACTGCTCGGCTTCACTTCTCCTTCCAGCAGCAAAGTCATCACAACCTTTGTCAAGTAGCTGCATGCTCCTCTTTTTCCCAGTGGGGGAGTGTTGTAAAAGGAAGTCATGTCATCCTACAAAGGAAAACAGGAGGCAAGTTGCTTGATTTTTTTGTTTGTAAAGAGTTGACAAGTAAAATCAGTGTCAGCCTAGGGGGAAAAATAAATTCACAGCAAGATTTCCTCATAGAAAATATGAGCTTCTTGAGCTTTTCTTTCATTTTCCTGAGGCATCTTCTCAGCATATAAAACAAAGACAGGCATTTTTAGTATTCTCCTCTTTGCTGATAATTTTTTTTTTTTCGTGAGGAAGATCAGCCCTGAGCTAACATCTATTGCCAATCCTCCTCCTTCCCCCCACCCCCCGCCGCCAAAGCCCCAGCAGATAGTCGTATGTCATAGTTGCACATCCTTCTAGTTGCTGTATGTGGGACGCGGCCTCAGCACGGCCGGAGAAGCGGTGCATCGGTGCGCGCCCGGGATCCAAACCCGGCCGCCAGCAGTGGAGTGAACGCACTGTAACCGCTAAGCCACGGGACCGGCCTGTCTTTGCTGATAATTTTTATTTACTTAGGGACCCTTTACAGATGAGCATAAAATATTAAACAGAGAGCCTGGAAGGGACTACATTAGGTAGTACACAGCACCAATGTAGCCTGTTACGTATTCCTTTCCTCCCTAGAATTTAATTTTATAGCCTTCTGGAATCTATGGCTTCTCTCTGGTAAAACACATTTTAACTGCTAACTATATAAAGGAAATTTATCTCTTCCTAGATTTCTTTTTATTCAAAACTTTATAGCTGAATTGGCTAGTAATTAACTAAAAAGAATAATTCTTCAAATAAGTCAGACTTTGCCCTGCCCCTCAAGAACTCTATTTTGCACTCTGTAAATCTATTTTATAAGTGAAATGGTAAGAGACTAGGGATATTTTGAAGAATTGAGACAAAGAAAAAATTCTACAAAAAGCTATTTTCTCTACTCACTTGTTGTTCAATTTCCTTTGGTCGACTCTCATCTTTCTGAAACTCATGAAACGCTTTTTTCACCAGTTTGTCCAGATCTACTTTGTCTTGAAACTCTCGCTCAGGGCTCCTTTCCAGCACAATGGACACAACCATCAGTAACCAGAAGAGACAAATGTTGAAAGCAAACTATATGAACCATATGAGCCAGGACATGTTTCCACTCTTTACTCAGACTGATAGATGATCCTCGTATTCCATAGTGTGTTCTCTACGATAGTAGACTTCAGGATCAGCTATGGATGGAATCTTCCTAATCTTGCAAATTAGTAGCATAAGTTCTGCTTGGAAACTGCACTTTTTCATTGTGTGTATCCCAGCAGCTGTACAGAAGTGCTTTTAGTCACTTAAATAAAACTAATAACTTAGAAAAATGACTTCCCTACTCCTATCTATAGTACATAGTTGCCCTATTCACCCAAAGTGTCTGAACTCTTCCTGGCCTTTGGGCATTAATCCTTGTTGGCAAGACACCAAAAACCAGTGTCCAGTAGAGCAGAGGCTGCCCCAGAAGAGGTGGCAAGCAACAAGCCAGGGAAGGAAGGTCAGTACAGTGGAGACTCTGGATTCAGGCTCACGATCAAATGACGTGGAGCCCAGCACCCCAAAATGGGTATAATCTGTGACATCATAGTAGTTTCTCAGGAGATGGTTATGCTTTAAAAAATACACTTAACTCTGATCTCTTTACGACATGAGTACTACTTGGTCTGTATAAACTATCTTAGTTTAATGCATCATCCTAGTGTCTGGCTATCCCATACATTTACCCTAAGTTGCAACAACATTCATTTTAGGTGACAAACTGTTATATGCAAACATTGTGTCTGAGTATACAATGCTTGGTAAAGACTTTCTGATGATGATTATGGCTCCTACTTTGTACATGGAACAGGAACAAGACCTCATAATTCCCAATTTGGGAATCTCCTTGACTGTACTTTATCGAAATGCTTCCAACAGAACCTGAAAGAACTAAAGGTAACAGTTTCAGAAAAATCCAAGAGTCACAATGTGGGATACCTTGGAGCAGGGCTTTAGCCAGGAGAATACAAAGTTTTGCTCTAGTTCTAAAGGAAAATTTCTTCCACAAAGGGAATGACCTCATTTTGGTCAACAAGAAGAACTTCTATGTCCACTCTAGGTCCCAGATGCTGGGCACTAGACACCAAAAGGCTAAAAGCACAAGGAAGGCATTCACCTTTCTACTAACCCTCTCTCTTCCTGACCCCAGTCTCTGCCTCACTCCCACATGTTATGAAACGGATTGGCTGATACTGTTTCCAAATCCTGGCATCTCAGAGATAAAGCTGACACTCGTTCAGCTCTGACTGAAATCCAGACATGCTGGATTTCAGATGGTGCCACATCTAGTTCAGCAGGCACTGAGAGCTTCTGCATCTATGGCACATTACCCACCCTCAAGAAAAACAAAGTCTGATGGAGACATTCTCAGAGAAAGACAAAGTGAAGATGAGCTATATGTTAAGTCCATTCATTTGGGGGATTCTCTATGCATTTGGTATAATGTTTTAAAATGGCAAAAGAGCACGTGCAAGCACGTGTGTGTATCTTATCATTTAACTTTATATAGAGCAATGATGATACAGCACAAAATTATGTGTCTTCTCTGTTCACAGAGAGATGTTTGGACAGACGTCCCTCAAAAGATCAACAGTGCAGACTTATTGCTAGTGGGTGTGGAGAGATTTTTTTGCTTTCTCTTCTACAATTTTCTGAACTACTAAAACCTTCTACAATAGTCATGCATTATTTATGTAAACAGAAAAAAGATTAGAATAAAACATAGAAAAAGGTCACTTCCTCTCTGTTACGGTGTTGTTGATGCACTTGCTGCTGAGGGGCGAGTGTGGAGCTGGAGCAGCTGGACAGACAGCCGTTCCACCCTGGGGGATGTGAGATGCCGGAACTGCTCGTGTCCTTGATGTGGGTCAAGGACAGGCGTCTTCTCCAGGACTCAACTGGAGGAGAGTCGGGTTAGGTGAGGAGGGGAATTTCTGGTCTCTCCTTTATACTAGCTTTCAGGGAGCAGACAGAAAGCACTTCTTCAGCATCTGAATTTCTAAATACAAACCTCCACAACGATCTGTCTCTACTTCGGCTGGTCAATATTTCCCAACATGTCTTCCACCAGGAGGGAGAAATTCGTCTCATACATGGTCATATCCGACAGGCTTGGTTGCTGAAAAAAATAACTCAACATTAACATGCTGCACTGTTATACTCTGCTTCCCACTTAAAGGAATTTCATTTTCTAATCAATAAACTTTTTCAGTTTCTATAAAACCTTAGAGAGCATTTGCAGCTATATGCGTGGATTTTATATATGTCAAACTACTGAAGCCAACCAGCTGACTATTGTGATAAATTCAACCTCCTGTTTTTAGTAGTGATCTTCACTATACTAATCTTTTTCAGAGAAAGGGGCTATATTAGAAAGCCACTTCAATACACAAAGGGAAGAGCCAAAAAAGGAGACAACAAAGAGAGTACATGTTGCTTTCAGAATTAACACAAGAAGTTATGCTTGCTGTCACTTTAGCATGTAAGTCATTTGCTATTGAATTTACATCATTTCTGTGGCACGTCCTTTCTGAACTGGCAGCATTAAAATGCATACAAATAAGCAAAAACAACATTATGTGAAGAAATGGCAAGTAAACACAGAAAAAAGCAAAACGAAGGGTGGATAACCCTCAAAGAATGGAAGAGAAGGCTTGAAATGTGAGGCTTGTGTGGTGGAAAGCAGATGGAGTCACCAGGATTATTACCAGAGATGCAGAGGTGATGAGTCATGCCTATTTACTTTTACCACAATGATGATTTACAGTGAACTTAATCATAGCCTCAGAACACTGTGTATCTACTTACTATTCAAAATGGGACCCAGCAGGAACATCCCTTTTCAATCAAATGACAGCAAAGTTAATCTGCCTGGTATAATAATGCCTCAGCCCTATATTCAATATGGTCCATCTACTGTATTCTATATTCAATACAATCCAACATATGCTAATATGGGGAAAATGAAGCCCAGTTGCTGAACAAGGTAATTATAATTATTTAGATGTCCAGCAATGGGATTAATGGGGTTACAGAAGGAAATAAGGACTCTTTCATGGTTTCACTTCAATTTCCTTTTAACATATCTCATTTGAAAAGTCAACCTAGTTACTACGCAACTATGATAGTTAAACCTAGAGAAGAGACATCAAGCTTGCCTTAGTTCCCACCCTCAGAAAAGACTCAGGGTGGACAGTGTGGTGCAGAAGTTCAGAGAAAAGGCTCAGAAGTCAAATGGCTGGCGGGGGTGGGGGGGGCACGCTCGGGGTCAGCTACTCCTAGGTGTGTGACCTTGGGAAAATCACCTAGCTGTGCTTCAGTTTCCTCATCTGTCAAACAGGAATAATAAAGTCCCTACCTCAAAATTGTTGTGAGGATTAAAGGAGCACCTGGAAAAGCGCCTGGCCCATAAAAATACTTAACACATATTGTTGTTGTTAGCAAAGAGAGGATACCAAATGGAAGCGGCCCAGGCAATCAGACAATTAAATGAAAATCTGGTAGGGCCTACAGGGGGCTGGGAAAGAAGCTAACAAAAGGTTGCCCTAGTCTACTGTATGCAGAAGCAGCAGGACTTGAACCACGGAGGCCTGTTCTCCGCTGGCAGGAGACAGTGCTGCCCCGACAATGGTCACGGAGCCTCTGGGACAGGGCTGGAGCACCTACACGGGCAACCAAAGAAACCCACTCACAGTTTGTGAGCAGTATAAAGAACACTTTCAAAAAGTTCTTATTCCTTTTTTTGAATAAGCAATAGATTCACAAAGTTCAAAATTTGAAAAGTTAAAAGGGTTTTCAATGAAAAGCTCACCCTGCCCCCCAGACCACACTTCCTTGTCCCAATTTCTTGTGGGTCCTTCCAGAAACACTCCATGTACATATAAACAAAATGAGTATGGGTGTGCGTATTTAAGACTACTTTATTTGTATAAAGACCTTCAGCAAAAATAATTTTGTTGATGTTTCAACACTAGAGACAAATACAATACTCCATTTCCAAAAGGCCTAATTATTCATGTTTGTGTATAAGCAGAATGATTTAGAAGTCAGGATTAAATAAAATAATCAAATCAAAGAAGCAGGTTAGTTTATATAACTTGGGAAACCATCTGAAGGAGGGAGCACTAATTCAGTTGGATGAAAGGGAAGTTACATTTCAAGTAAAATAAGTGATTGTCTAATGACCTAAAAAGTTACTGCATTTTTCACATTCAGTGCAATTCATAAGTAGTATGAATCCTTATCCACAGCATCACTAAGTCACCTTGCTTCTTAGGCCTGATTTAGTTCCGTCATTTGAATATCTATTTTACTGTCTGTGAGGTCCCCAGCACTGGCCCACTAGCACTTGGCGGTGAAGGAATACTAGCATTCATGGTAATGCCAATATAAGAAACCCCAAATTCACTAATAAGTAAACAAAAGAAGGACAGCTTGCTTGGAAAAAGGTTTGGCCATGTGGTTCCTTTAAACAGAGAGCTTCCTTGAAATATCTGAATGTAATAATCCAAAAAATTTTTGATCAAATACAACTTTTAAGTAAAATACCCATTTGGTAAAGCAAGCCTTTGTATAGAGGGACACTAAAATTGGAAAATAAAAGTAACTGAGATTGGGAAAAAATATTTCCAAGCCAATTGATTAGCGTTCTTATTTTCTAGTATTTCCTCCTTCAGGTATCTGGACACTCCTTCTTTAAACACTCTTAGAAAATGGAATAAACAGAAAGGTTATTTGCAACGCGGAGGGGGAAGAATTCTCTCCTCCCTTAGGTCCCTTTAGAAGTCCTTTCACTGAAGGAAACACGGTAAGGCTGTACCTGTGGCAAATGCTTCCCAGCTACGATGATGCCATTGGGTGTGCGCTCCAGGATCTGCCACACTCGGTCATAGAACCCAGGGGGAGTTCTATTCAAAGACCCATCGATCTGACGCCTGTTCATCCAACATCTGTAGACCAAAAGAACATGGCTCAGAGTTGAAAAAGAAGCTCGTTCTGGTAGAAAGCAGGGCTTTCAATACGGATTAATTGTTCCAACAGGGTGAGCAATAAAAGCCAAAATTCATCAATGATGCATATCTACCATGTGTTACAGAAATTACTAAATATTTCATCACGAAAACAGAGCTTGCAGGAAAGGGAAAATCCCCGAGGTTTTAAAAACTGTAATAGGCAAACGTTATTCTCTAGTAACCTGTAAGACTGCTCACTATGTGATGAAACGCCTTTCTAACACACAAAGCAGCTCCATCTAAAATCACAGGAGCAGCCAACTCCAAAGTAAGTTGACGGGGTTCTTCCATACAATACAACGTAAGCTCTGTGGAGGCGTGGGCATCATCACATAGGCTGATCCTCCTCCACACCTCTCCCAGAAAGGTGCTTAATAAACATTTGATAAGTGAATGAATGCTCAAAAGAGCACTACGTATCTACTGAAATTACCTTACAGCAGTCCCCTCTTATCTGTGGAGGATACGTTCCAAGACCCCCCCGTGGAGGCCTGAAACCAGATAGCACTGAACCCCGTACATACTATGTTTTTTCCTAGACATACACACTCATGGTAAAGTTTCATTTATAAATCAGGCACAGTAAGAGATTAACAACAATAACTAATAATGAAATAGAACAATCACAACAACGTACTGTAAGAAACTGTCAGCATCACTGCTCTTCAGCTTTGGGGCCGTTATGAAGGTAAACAGGAATTACTCGAATATGAGCCCTGTGATATTTATGAACTGTTTATTTCCGGAATTTTCCATTTAATGTTTTTGGACCTCGGTTGAACATGGTAACTGAAACCATAAAAAGCAAAACTATGGATAAGGGGGGACTACTGCATTTTAAACTTTATATTTTAATTTTAAACCTTATATTTAGTTTTCTATTTAAATATGGTCAAAGCACCAACGCTAAAAAATCAGCTACAAAATCTTTCAAGTCATAATAATCAGAACGTGATAAGCCAAAATTCTAGATCTCTTATTTTATCAATTAAGTATTAAATATTAAAGATATAATACTTCATTCACAAACTGCTAAAGATGTAGAATTTACATAATTTGAAAAGAACACACAAATGACATAGTAGTATATTCTTCCAAAAGCTGAAGGTAGGAACAAATACACATTTTTTTTTATACTTGGTATTAAAACAGGCAGCAGAGTGAAATGTGTCATCAACCACAAAGTAGACATGTCGTGACCAACAATATTTCTAGGTATGAAAATAGCTATGCAGGATACAGTAAACAAAAAAAGAAAATTTTTTTCCTTTTTTTAAATTGAGGTAACATTGTTTTTTAACCGGGTAACATTATATGTTTTGGGTGTACAACATTGTAATTCAACCTCTGTATATGCTACAGTGTACCCACTACCAAAAGTCTAGATTCCATCCATCACCATACAATTGACCCCCTTTAGCTATTTTACCCTCCTCCCACTCCTCTTCCCTTCTGGTAACTACCAACCTGTCCTCTGTATCTATGTGTTTGTTTTTGTTTTGTTTGTTCATTTGTTTGTTTTTTTATACTCCACATATGAGTGAGATCATATAGTATTTGTCTCCTCCTGACTTATATCACTCAGCATAATAGTGTCAAAGTCTATCCACATTGTTGCAAATGGCAAGACTTCATCTTTTTTCTATGGCTGAATAGTATTCCATTGTATACATATATACACCACATTTTCTTTATCCATTTGATTGTCCCTTAGGTTACTTCCTATAATTAATATATTAATAATTCCTATTTCCTACTTAGGTTGTTTCCACCTGGCTATTGTAAATAGTGCTGCAATGAACATAGGGTTGCATATATCTTTTCAAATTAGTGTCTTCATATTCTTTAGATAAATACTCAGAAGTGGAATAAGACATATCAAAATCTATGGGATGCAGCAAAAGTGGTACAAAGAAAGAAGTTTACAGTGAGACAGGCCCATCTCAAGAAACAAGAAAAATCTCCAACAGCCTAACATCATACCTAAAGGAACTAGAAAAAGAAGAAGAAATGAAGCTCAAAGTCAGTAGGAGAAAGGAAATAATAAAAATCAGATTGGAAATAAATGAAATAGACACTAAAAAACAACAGAAAAAAATCAATGAAACTAAGAGCTATCTCTTTGTAAAAAATTAACAACCCTTCAAAAAACCAACAACCTTTTGAAAAAGAACAACCCTTTGAAAAAAAATTAACAACTCTTTAGCTAGACACACTAAGACAAAAAGAGAGAAGGCTCAAATAAATAAAATTAGAAATGAAAGAGAAGAAATTACAACGAATAAGACAGAAATACAAAGGATTATAAGAGATTACTCTGAAAAGCTATAAGCCAACAAATTGGAAAACCTAGAAGAAATGGATAAATTCTTAGAATCATACAACCTTCCAAAACTGAACCAAGAAGAAATAGAGAATCTGAATAGACTGATCACTAGTAAAGATATTGAAACAGTAATCAAAAACCTACCCCCAAAACAAAAGTCCAGGACGAGATGGCTTCTCTGGTGAATTCTAGCAAACATTCCAAGAAGATTAAATACCTATTTTTCAAACTCTTCCAAAAATTGAAGAGGAGGGGACACTACCTAACTCATTTTATGAGGCCTACATTACCCTGATTCCAAAATCAGACAAGGACAATACAAGAAAAGAAAATTACAGGCCAATATCGCTGATGAACATAGACGCGAAAATCCTCAACAAAATATTAGCAAACTGAATACAACAATACATTAAAAGGACCATACACAATGATCAAGTGGGATTTATTCCAGCGATGGAGGAATGGTTCGACATCTGCAAATCAATCAACATGATACACCACATTAACAAAATGAAGAATAAAAATCATATGATCATCTCAACAGATGCAGAGAAAGTATCTGACAAGATCCAACATCCATTTATGATAAAAGCTCTAAAAAAAATGGGTATAGAATAGGCACATACCTCAGAAAAAGACATTTTTGTTCTTGTGAAAGAGGACCAATGACGTTTTAACACTACATGAGAGAGAGCGGCATCTTTTCTGGATGTACAGTTTCTTTGGTAGACCCAGACTCTCGTGGCTGGGTTCAGTGCTATGCTAAAGAGAAGAAGTCCAAAGGTGTACGGGTTCCTTGGTGATGTTTTACTTTGAATAATGGGTGTGCAAACCAAATACCCTACACTCTGCATTTGATCTTTTTTCCTATTCCCTTCAAAAGATGTTTTCAGAGTTCTATGAAGTCATGGTTAATCCTATAAAAGGGAGATGTTTGCTTAGAACAACACAAAAAATAGAAATGTGTGAATACTCATAATGGAGGTGGAGAATTATTTTAGAAGACCTCTATTTTTATTTTTTGGCTTTTTATTTTGAAAAATTTTAGACTTACAGAAATGTCAAAAAAATACCTCATAAAGTTCCTGCATACTCTTTACTCAGCTTCCTCTACTTTTGTCATCTTACAGAACCAACAGTAACTATTGAAACCAGGAAATGAATGTTGACACAATATTAATCTATGGACCTTAGTCAGATTTTTCCAATTTTACCACTAATGTCCTAGTTTTGGTCCCGAATCCAATCTAGTACCTTGCACTGAAGTTAGTTTCCATGTCTCCTTAGGCTCCTCTAATCTGTGACAGTTCCTCAATCTCTTTTTTTTTTTTTTTTGCTATTTTTCCTTTTGCAACCGGAAAGTATCTTGAGTGGAAATACTTGGAAATTGTGCAAATTTTTCATTTCTCATCATACTTCCACCCACTAAATTTAGCATCCATTGACGCTTTTTGCCTGCCACAATTATTACTGTTGTATTTGTCTAATGGAGATTTTTTATTATCACCATTGCATCTACACTTATTAATTAAAATTCTACTGTAAGGAGAGTCCCTTCTCTCCCATTTATCCATTTATATCAGCATGGACTCATGGATATTCATTCTATGGGTTATAATCCAATATTATCATTATTTAGTTTTCTGCTCAAATTGTCCCAGCTTTGACCATTGAGCCTCCTTCAAGTTGTCTCCAGTATCCTTCTAACAGAACTCTGTAGTTTTTTGCAGCACTTTCTTACTTTCTGGTACCATAAGATACTCCAGGCTCATCTTGTATTTTTCCTGCCCCAGCTCTGGAATCAACCATTTTTCCAAGGAATGCTGGTTCCTTTTATTAGAAAATGGTATTTAGAAATCAATATCTGGGCACTAGGTTTGCTCATTGCTGTTGGGGTTTCATTGCTTCTAGGTCGTCTCAGTGGATAGAGCTAGGCAAGATATGGATGTACACTCATATATACATAGACATCCACATTTATTTATGTATCTTTCCATGTAAAAACCATGAATCCACACGGATATTTCCAATTCCAATCCAACACCACACAATAGTCTAGCCTTTCCCTTTTCTTTATTTATAAATACATTCTCCGACAAGGAGAAATCTGTCTCTCATTACCCACAATGTATTTACTTATTTATTCAATCTTAGTGTAAATATATATATATATATATATAAAGCAATTTCAGAATTGCTAATACCTACCTCTGTGAAAAAAATTGTTAACTAGAGTAGAGTATTTGTGTGTACTTCTTTTTTTCTTTAGCATTACAGTATCCAGTTGATGTCTTCCAAAGGTATTCTGGTTAATTCTTTTCTTCCCCATCCCCTTCAGTGTGAGAATACTACTCATTTGTAATACGGTTAGGTTCATTTGTTACTGTTTGTATTCTACTTTGGTTTCCTTCCACATCTGGATTAATTTTAATTAATTATTTATGTTTTTTGGTATATAAAACATTACCATAGTTTAGCAGTCAGAGCTATACTAAAAGCTATACTCAGCGATAGTATACTGTATGCTCTCCTGCTCAATCTTATTGCCCTGTACCTATTTCTCCATTCTTTTCACCCTGTTCTCACCCACCCCCTGAAGGTAACCAATCTTATTAGTTTCTGATTTATCCTTCCTATAGTTCTTTGGCACAAATGAGCAGATATCCCTTTCTTTCTTACATGAAGAGTAGTACACTATAGATTTTTTTTGTACTTTGCTGTCTTCATTTAACAAAACAGCCTAGAAATTACTCTATATCAGTTCATAGAGACCACGCTCATTCTTTTTTAACAGCTGCACAGTACTCCATCATGTGGATGTACCACAGTTTAATCAAATAATCTCGTATGTATGGAGATTTAGGTTATGGGCATTCCAAAATGTGCAATTATAAACAATGATGCAATGAATAACCTTGTGTGTATATATTTTCATATTGTTGGAGGCACATCTCCAGGGCATATTCCTAAAAGTAGGATTGCTGAGTCAAAGTGTAAATGCACAAGTAGATTTTTTTTTAGATGCTGCCAAATTCCCATCCAGACGGGTTATACCCATCAGCTTACGTAAGAACGTCAGTTTCCTCACAGCTCAGCAAACGTTTGTCATACTGTTTAACTTTTGCCAGTCTGACAGACAAGAAAGGTATCTCAACATGTTTCAATTTACATTTCTCTAATTATGAGTTAGTTTGAACATTTTTTCAAATATTTAAGGTCCTTTTTTTTTGTTTTAAATGAATTGATTAATCATCTTTTTTCCCCATTTTTCTCTTGGGTTTTTGCTTCTTTGTCTCTCAGTTTTTAAGAATTCTTGGATATTAGCTCTTTGTAGCATTTTGTTCCAGTTTCCCAGTTGCCTTTTGATATTGTCTACTTTTTGCAATGCAAAATGTTTTTAATTTTTATGTAGTCTTATTAATCTTTTATTGCCCCTGGGTTTGAGTCATAGTCAGAAAGCCTTTCCCAAAGCAAGGCTGAAGAGGAATTTACCCATGTTTTCTTTTAGAGCTACTACAGTTTCATTTTTTACATTTAGATTGCTAATCTCTTTGGAGTTTATTTTTGTATATGGTATAAAGTATGGATTTGATCTTACCTTTTTCCAAATGGCTATCCAGCTGTCCCATCACTAGTCATTTAAAAAGTCCAGTGATTTGAGATGTCATCTTTATCATACATTAGATTTCTATATGTGCTTGGGGTCTGTTTCTGGACTTTCTACTCCATTCAACTGGTCTATCCATCTGTTCAAGTACCAGCTCCACAATGTTTTAACTATAGAGGTTTTATAGTATGTTGTACTGTCTGTTGGGGCAAGTCCTTTTTTTATGTTTTTCTGGTTATTCCTGCATGTTTGTTTTTGCATACCAAGTCTAGTATTAACTTGTCTAACTCCATAAAACAGCTTGTTGGAATTTTAATCGAATTACATTACATTTATAACTGACATCTTTATAATAAAAAATTGAGTTCTCCTATGTAAGAACAAGGATGAATTTCCACTTGCTCAAATCTACTTTTGTAGAAGACTTCTTTTCTAGGCATTTCTAAGCACATAACTATACTACCTTGGAAAATATCAGGCACACAAATAGTGCTCAATAAATGCTTGCCTACATAATTATATTAAAGCTTTTTCTGTAATAAAAAATATTCTTCAGTTCAAGGCAATCCACAAGTATTTGCCTTGTTCTCATTCTAAGGTTAGCGTAAGTTAAGTCTACAAAAGGGTTTCACCCTGAAAAAGCTGACAGTCTATTTAGGGAGACAGAGTAACAGGCAACATATTTAAATAATGTTATGAAACCCAAACTTTTATGCCAAAATGTTAGGAGGAGATGGTGAGTGCTACAAAGGTTCAGAAAGAGAACTGAACAAAGTGGTATGAAGTGCTACATCAAGAAATGTTTGTAAACTATACCTGAAAAAAGTATAAAATTCAAATCAACACAAAATCATAACTGAAGACAGGTATTTTAATTAGTATCTCTGTGCACACTGTCCATATAGTAGAGTGAACTCTGATACTCTGCTGTATTTTATTTCTTATTAATATCTTATTAATTTCATATATATATATGAGCTATGATGTTACAATAAATCCAGAGTGTCCTACAGGTAACAAAGGCCCTCATTACCTTCCATTCTGTTGAGGCTGGAGAATATCCAACAGAAGCTGTTTAACTTCACTAGGTGACAGCTGATATAAGTCTGTGGCTGGCTTGTTTCTGCCATGGATCTGTAGTTCATATTCCATAGCATGGATGATCCACCTGAAACAAAACAGGGGAAGCATGAATCAACAACTCTTGAAATAAAATCACCTTGTGCTTCTCCCAGCAACGCCCTTAACAGCACTGACCCATCCAAAGGGGAATGAAGAAAAGGCCATTTGAATTTCCTGAACCGTTGATATAATTATTTCCATCAAGGTTATGCGACACGATTAGACTCTTAAACATGAGGCCTGCTCTTGCATATGTGGTTAGGCAGTAAACATGAAAACAGGTTAGTGCTTAAGTTCTTATCAAATGAGAGTCTACCCACTCGATATGATAGTACACTGCACACAAATAGCCGCCACACCATCATTCTCTTAATATTGGAATATGTGAAAATAGGTTAGTACTTACGTTCTTATCAAATGAGAGTCTACCCATTCGATATGATAGTACACTGCACACAAATAGCCGCCACACTGTTATTCTCTTAATACTAGAACATGTGAAAATAGGTTAGTACTTACGTTCTTATCAAATGAGAGTCTACCAACTCGATATGATAGTACACTGCACACAAATAGCCGCCACACCATTATTCTCTTAATACTGGAACATGTGAAAAGCAAACAGGATAGAAACAAACCATTTTAGGAAATGGGCTGAGATATGCTATTATACAAATGTTCCTTTCCCAGGAAGGATAAGAAACTTTCACCTCTTTCTTTTACTTTGCAGTCATTCCCTTGCAATTGGAGGGGCTAGAGGAGAAGTATCTGCCTTGGAAATACAGGGACACAGTTAGCTATAACTTAATTATACTAGTATGTTAGAGAACACACTTCAACCAACAGATTTCAGAAGAATCTTCTTTATAGGTATTTAAATGCTGTTCACGTACCTATTCTTAAAGAATCTATTCTTTAATAGATATTTAATTGCTGTTCATAACATAATTTTTTATTACAGAAAAAGCTTTAATATAATTATTTAGGCAAGCATTTATGGAACACTATTTGTGTGCCTGGTATTTTCCAAGGTGGTATAGTTATATGCCTAGAAATTTCTAAAATATTAATTATTTTATGTGCAAGTAATTTTATTTTTTAATTTGAGAAGCTTTCAATAAGTATTTTTACAGTTTCATCTCATTTCTTTCATTTACTCTATTCTGAAGAAAGACTTAGATAAACTAGTTATGAAACCAAAGAAAACCCTGAAAATAATACTGTGCCTTAGGGAACCAGAACTCTGCACACCATTAGGGAAAGCTAGGGAATTAGTTGTACACAGCCGATCCCAATGCTTTATCCTGAAATCCTTGGGTGAACACTGAACAACAACAGAGACAGTGTAGCTTAGCGTCTGGAAAGAATGTGCCTTCATTCATCCATGCTGCTTTGTCTCTCAAACAGGGGTTGTGTAGCCAGCCCACTGGTAGAAAAGTCTAGTTAACAGCAACTAAGATTTAAAGTGGCTAAGTTACTGCACTCAAATATATCACTATCTTCCTCTTGATACACTTATTTGAATGACAAAGCACGAGGCTACTGCAGGTGCAGAGATTAAAAAGGTAGGTGGATATAATCAAAAGATTAAAGTCCTTCTTTCTGCCAAGGCTAGTTTGCAGAACAACAGTGATGCATCTCATGGGATGACTTGAATGTCTCTCAGTGGAAAAGAAGGTAAGAAAAATGTTAAGCCTTCCCAGTTGAGCCAGAGGTGATATCAACCAGACACCCCTGCATGCCGATTATGTGTTGAAGAACACTGAGATAGATTATAGAGGCATGAGAGAGACACAAGAATGGAACATAATTTTTAAAATGTATTATCGTTACTATTACCATTGATAGTACATACTAAATATTTAATAGTTGCTCATTGGCAAGAACATTAAGATGACAAAGTATTTGCAAACACCAAAATAAACGTTTGTGAGCTTCCTGATAACATGCAACAACAGAACACGTGACAGAATTAAGATTTACAATTTGCGTTTCTCTAATCAGTTGAAAAAGAAAAACTAGACTAAACCTATGTTATTGCCAAAGACTAGAATTTCTTAATTGTTCATCCACATTATTATTAACTATATTTAGTCAGGATGTTATACACAAGCATAAAAATCACCAGGATACAGTTACCTTGGATGCTTTGATGTTAAAGTTGCTCATGAAATTAGCTGTTAAAGAAACATTTCAGTTATAATAAACTGCTCCACGGACCTCTCTTTAAATAAAAAAATTCTATTTTTAATTTTACAGGTTAGACAGAGTTGTCGTCTATTTATTATTTTCTTTCTTTAACATTTAAAATTAATATTCAAGGCAGCTTAGTACAATAGAAGGAATATCAAATTAAAAATCTAAAGAACTGCCTTTTGGTCTCCTCAACAAGCCAATGGCATGAAAAGAAAAGAGAGGGTAGGGAGTAATGTTCTAGATGAAAAGTGACTTAAGAGACATAACAACTAACACCATGTGTGGGCCTTGTTTGGGATCCTGATTTTTTTTAAAAAATCATTTTGGGACAACCCGAGAAATCTGAATAAGAATTGAGTATCAGGTGTTATTAAGGAATTATTGCTAATTTTGTTGGGTGTAATAATGGTATTGTGATTATTAAGAAAAAGTCCCTTTTTAGAGATATATACTTTTACTAAAATATTGAGGGGTAAAGTCATAATGTCTGGAATTTGCTTTATAATCTACAGCAAAAAACAATGACGCAAATATGGCAAATGTAAATTACTAACCACTGCTTATACCCATTTACATAATGGGCATATGAGAATTTACCAAATTATTATATTATTACACATTTAAAAATTTTCATAATGAAAAGCAAAAACAATAAAAGATTTGAATACCATTTCAGTCACTTACCAACTATGCCCCATTGGCAAGTTATTTTTCAAGTGGGAATGTTACTATTACTTGTTCAGCTCATTTTATGGAATTATTTTGAGGAACAAATAAGACAATGTATGTTAAAAGGCTTTTGAAATCATAGAGTCATTAAAATGTTAGCAAACTCCCTTTATTTGACTTCTCAGACTCAGGGTGGAGGAAGGTAATACAATTTTTTAACTCAAGTCTTGGAGTTAATTAATCAAGTGCCACATCTGTTTGACTTCAGGCATCTTCTTCTAAAATAAGTCACCTTCTCATTTTTAAAATGCTTACTTTTTAAAGTCCTCCCAAACCTGAGTTATTAAAACTAAGCATCGTGTATTACATTTAGCTTTTAAAATCTTTAGTATCACAAAAGATAGTGGGAGATTTAAAAATTTCCCCTCAGGCTTCTTCCTTCTGTCTATAAAATCTCAGCAATTCTTTGAGCAAATTATAGAAAACACTGTACTCAACAGCAACCCAAGAAATATAACTGTTTTTCATTCATTCAAGCACAAATGAATATAACTTATCAGATTATTAAAATACATTTATTCATTCAAAAATATTGCCAAACTAATCTTTTTAGCTTGGAATTCTTCAAAAGACTAAAATAAAAACAGCAAAGTAGCCTTAGACATAAACTATACTATACTATACAGCAGTCGTAGAGACTTAAAGTAAGTTACGAAGTGTATTACCACAGTTAAGAAAGTCAAAGACATTTTATCCGTTTTTAGAACTACTAATACAAAAGGGCATTAATTCCTTTGCATGGGAAAATCTGACTTCTTACTCTCATTCCCAACGACAAAGTCACCAAACCTGGTTTGACAATTCCAATGGAAAAACCCTTAGTGCAAAATGGGGAAAGACAGAAAGCAAGCAAATGTGGAAGGTCAAAAGAATGAAGGTTATCCTTGGACCAGAGCCTTATAAATTCAGTCTGTCTAAAGAACCAGGGATGTGCTCGACTTGCCAATAAGCAAATGAGAAAGTGGCAGATACACAGGAATGACCAGATCAACCATCGTACGTATCATGGTTTGACTTGAGGACGATGAATTCCTCATCTGAAGAGGGGGACTAGCATTCCTACGCAGTCCTGGGAATAAGCTTATCCTTATGAGGTTAGGAAGCATATTGTGTAGGTACTGGCATTTTTCTTTCCAACATGCCCTAATCAAGCAGTCAAATATAAAATAAAGTACACCGAAATCTGACATCATTCATAAACCAGAACGGCTGTCATTTTCTGAAAAAATGCCATAAAGAATAACTGATCCATAGAAAGACACAATTTTTTTAATAATCATTTTGAGGCTATTTCAAGGTACCAAGAAGTATTTGCCAAGTTTGCTGTTAAACAAGTGAATGAATAACTCTCTGTGGAAGCATTTTACTAAGCCATATAATAGGGGATGTGAAAGCTGCAAGAAGGGACTTTCTTGCTTGATTCATATTAATACAGAGAGGGAGACAATTTGATAAGGCAAACTGAGCTTCCTGTTTGGTAACCAGAGAACGAGTCCCCCACTCTACCCCTGATCTAATCACAACAGAATAGAGGTACGAGAGCCCCATCACCTCACTTCCTTACCTCACACCAAATGTCAAAAGCAAAGACCTTTGAATGAGTATCAAACCACGCTCATGAACTCAGGGCTGCAGTGATCTCCTCTTTCCTTTACTGCACAAGCAATGCTATAGTCATAGTACCTGTAACACAGGCCTTCTCTAAGCATTGGATGTGTGATCCACAGATGAAGTTGTGGGTATTAGAAGACAAGACATGGCTGGATCATAATTCCTAACAGAGGATGTCCTGGAAGTATGGAAAGCAGAGATGAGAAAGGCTTGATAACATATACCCTCAGGGGTTATCTCCCACTAAGGCCTGACTGACAGACCCAGTGCAGAAAACAGTTGATTGGCGGTCTTTACAGTAATGGGCCTGTCAGGAACTTGATCTATTTCAACATGCGAGCTGGAGCACAAATCAATAATGAGACAGAAAATCAAATCATTATCAGACTAGAGTTCCATTCCTGTGAGCAGGTTAATTTCATTCGCTGGAGTGCCTGATAACAGGAATGTTGAAGAAATTGCATTGGCAGGATTAACCTTTGAAAAATCGAAAAGACACATGGTCGTATTGGTTTAAAGCAACTGAGGCAGTGGGTGATGTAAATAAATAAATTTTAAAAATCCAAAAACCTCAGAGAGAGAGGTTAAAACAGAGATAAAAGTATACATAGTGCAAGGGAATTCTGGGCAAGATGTACCACAACTAAGACAAAAGTTCTTACTTCTTATGTCCATTCAGCCTAGTGAATGTTGGCATTTCAGGAGGAACATAGTGTTAAAAGCTGACTGAGGTATCAATCTCTTTACTCATAATCAACATTTAAAAGAGGGAAACAACAGTAAAAAGTCAGATATAAATAAGTCTAAAATGCTTTAACCTATAAGGAAGTAAAAAAAGAATGTTTTCTATAAATCCCCTCCCTCCTTTCTTTTAAAATCATTGCTACAATCACTACAATACACAAAGGGGTAACTTTCTAGAGCAACAAGTTTAACAATTTATAAGAAATTTGACATTCAAGGACTCTATAAATGAATAACCTGCTCATCAATTTTAAGCAAACTAAAACCTTCCAGGGACTAATTCAAGGTAAATTTTGTAAAGAAACATACTGAGTATGTGTTTGCTGCTGGCAGTAGACTAACATGCAAGGAAGGCATTCACTTAAGGAGCTGAGGTCTGAGTAAAATTTATTAAGGATGAAATGCAATAAAAATACATTAAAAAGATACAAAAATATCTGTCTCCTTTTCAGAGGGACACTGTCATAAGCCCCACGGGCAGGATAATGGCATTTCTCTGAAACTGTCCAACATCTGTAGAGTAGAAACAGGGTTCCAACACCTCTTTGTTAGCGTGGTGGAGGAGCGCTGTGGGCACAGGTGTAAGGACATGCATCTTATGAGGTCCCACCAGGCGATGGAGGGGAAAGACCACGTCAGAGAATCCAAAAGGGTTTTGAATTAAGGTTTCTGTATGAAATGCTTGGGGATCATTCCACTGGGCCCTAAATGAGACACAACCACAGTGGAAAGAGATGCCTCCAGGATGAACGTCTCTTGTGGGAGCAGAGGGTCTTTGCAAGCCTAGGACTGGAAGACAAGAGTGACTGTGTGTGTGTTTGCTGGAACAGGGGGAGGTTCCTCCTTCTTGGGATTTGTGGTGTGGAAAAGAAATCCCCAGAGGTACTTGTTCTCCAAAAGCCACAAGACAGGAGCTCAAACTATCGAATGTCACAGCAATACTGCTGAAGCATTATCCTTTGGAAAACATCTGCACATTCCTTACCCAGAATCCCCATGACCCAACGAGGAAGCCAGAGCAGGGAAAGCCTCCCTATTTGACAGAAGGGAGCTGAAAGAGGGGGTGGGGCAGCATGAACTCTGGAGTCATTCACCCTGGGTCTAAATCCTGGTTCTCAGTCTTGTGACCTTGGGCAAGTTACTTAACTTCACTGAATTTTCATAGTATCTTAATATATATCTTGCAGTGTGCAAGGGGCCAACTTAGAATCAGGTCCAAATTATCCCCATTTCCGTGGTCTCATGACGAATAAAAGGGGCAAAATCTCATTTCCCTTTGTTTGTTAACTTGTAACTATTCAGGCTCCCCAGTGTGCCTTGCACCGTACAATGCTGATCCTAGACTGGAGGACTGACAAACACAAGACAAAAAAACACCGGGAGCCAATGCACATCATAGGTGCTACACGAATACTTGAATACAAAATGGGTTATAAGTTGACATCATGTAGAAGGCACCACAAAGGTCATAAAGTTTTAGAAATAAACAGTAAGGCCTGTTTACCTGAGAAAACAGCAGCAGTATACACAAGTGAACGGACACATACAAAGTACTTAAGATCAAAGAACAAGAACTTTGGAGTCAGGCAGACCTGGTATAAACCCCAGTTCTTTCATTTACTGGTTTGACTAAGACAGGCCATCTGAGCTCTCTGAATCTCAGTTTGTTTACTTTAAAATGAGAGTCCTAGTGCCTACCTCAAAGCTGTTGTAAAGACTAAATGAGATAATATATGTGAAGTATTTTCAGCACATTGCCTAGCATATAATAGGTGTTCAATAAATAATAATTGTGGTTATGTTGATGGAGGAAAAGGAGGAGGAAATAGTCTCCCAGAGTAAACTTCTGAGCGTAATAACCATGTGTTCGTGGTTGTTCATATGTGTACCCCCTGAGATCCTTACTGGGAATGCTGCTCAGAGAGGTTCCATTTATAAGACAACTTGCATACTCTGATATGATTATCTGCACTATTCCATTAATAAACGAATGGAAAAAAGTGCCACATCCTTTTATCTTCTTCATGTATGACTGGATTTTCATATAAAGAAGGTCCTGTTTAACTCGATCATTTCCTGAAGGTCATGACTTGTACAAATCAAGTGCATTCATCAAAATTAAAAGTCCTTTATTTCTTTCTCTAATGAGTACAAGACATGCTTTCTTTTGTTTTTCCTAAATTCCCTATCACTAGCTCAAGGCAAGCTACCTGAACCTGCTTACAACCTATGTATTAAACAATCTGGCAAATTTTATTGAGCAACTCCTGTGAGCCAGACCCTGATACAGACAGGAAGATAAGATCTAGTCCCTATCCTTACCAGAAGTAAATTTCTTAAATAAATTACTCCTTATTAAAAAAAATTAGACTCTTCCCCAACCAAAAAGGTTCCGGTGTTTAGAGCTGACCTTCCTGCATAAGAGGAAATACACATAATGAGTTGGGCAGGGACACTGTTAATACTCACAATGGGAATATAATGCCACAATTACTTCCAGGATAAGTTTCAGGACAGTGAATAATTAAAGTTTCATGGCAAATTTCTTCATCAGGAGGTTTTTGCTTTCGTTAAATAAAGTCACATGTTGCTGTCCTGGCATTTTTATTTTGGGTGAACACAGTTTAAGGAAAAGAGTTTATTATTTCTCATGGAAGGCACTGAACATATAGAGTAGCAGACACAAAAAAGGGAAGAAAACTATTTTTAGAAGAAACTAAACATACTTCATTCGAAGAGAAGGAAGCTTCAGGTCAGATTTGAATTCAAGAAAGAAAATTACACTGGATTTTTGAGGGAACATAAATCAGCCTAAAATGCTGAATAAGTAGTAAAGGAAAAACTACAAGGGGCTGAAAAACACAGCATTGTAAAATCCTGGGAAACTGTTAACTTTTAATCTAAGGCTTTGTTTAAACCTCTGCAAGGATGACTATCACAAAGAGGCTCTCCTGAATAGAACGTTTACTACAAAGAATGTACTTTGGAAGAGTTATAACCTAACACTTCTCAGTTAGCCTCAGAGAAATGCCTGAGTCTGTGACAACAGAGTACTTTTAATACCCTGGATGGATATGGAGAATCACATTCCTTTTCATTTAGAGACAACTCACATGGAAGACCCATTTCTGTATCCTCATACGTAGTCAAGAGGCTGGAGTTGAAAATATTAGATCAGAGATCAAACAAATCACGGTACAATTCAAAGTTCTTATAATTGATTCGAATACTTCTAAATCTTTGAAAAGAGCAATTTTAAGGGATAAAAATGAAGGTAAAGTTCTATGCAGAGTGAATTCACTTCTCGATCAAAAGAAAGAGAAGATAAAGAATAGGAAATTCACCTGAAATATACGATACAGTCATGTGCCGCATAATGACATTTTGGTCAATGACAGATCTCATTTAGGACAGTGGTCCCATAAGATTAGTACCATACAGGCTAGATGTGTAGTAGTCTATACCATCCAGGTTTGTGTGAGTACACTCTATGTTTGCACAATGACCAAACTGCCTAATGATACGTTTCTCAGAACGTATCTCTGTCGTTAAGTGATGCATGACTGCCACTGAAATCAGGCAAATAGTTTAAAAAATAATCTCAACTAAAACTGAAAAATATAACTTATAAAGTAGAAATCTCCTAGAGAAAATAACTGATTTCATTTATGTATATTTTTCAGATATTTTTCCACACATGTATTACACATATAGATGTACAGTATTATTATTGTTCTTTTATAAAAAATGGAACAATACATTTGTAACTCATTTTTTTTCACTTAATTTATCTTGGACATTTATAACTGTCAGTATATAGACTTCATCTTGTTTCTTGTAATGGTTGCACAGCATTTTACTGTATGGCTATAACAATTTATTTAAACTGTTTCCTACTGATGGATATCTGGGTTGTTCCCAGTGTTTCACTATTTCAGACAATGCTGAAATGAAGATTGCTGTAAAACACGTCCAAATTCCTAAAATGAGAGTTGTTGAAACAAGAGGTATGCAGATACTGCCAAATAAGCAACTAGTTTTTTATATGTAATTTTTTGAAGGAAAAAAACGGGTAATCATTTTTCATAAAGTGCTTCATACTCACATGCAAAATTAAGACTAAGAAATGAAAAGAAAATCAATCCAACAATAAAGAAGAAAGGAAAAAAGTAACAACAAGAAAGCATGGTAAATAGAAAACATAAAATAAAATGGCAGGAATAAGTCAAAATAATAAGAAATGGCACAAATGTAAAATATATATTTCTATTAAAAGATAATCTCAGGGGGCCGGCCCAGTGGTGCAGCGATTAGGTGCGCGCGCTCCGCTGTGGCAGCCTGGGGTTTGCAGCTTCGGATCCCAGCCATGCACCGAGGCACTGCTTGTCAAGCCATGCTGGGGCGGCGTCCCATATAAAGTAGAGGAAGCTGGGCACGGATGTTAGCCCAGGGCCAGTCTTCCTTAACAAAAACAGGAGGATTGGCGACAGATGTTAGCTCAGGGCTGGTCTTCCTCAAAAAAAAAAAAGATAACCTCAGAATTGATTGAAAATAAATACAGCATAAATGCTGAATATATAATATATATCTATACAAAATGAAAAAAGAACATTGAAGGTAAAGGGATGGAAGACAGTATACCAAGCTAATAATGACGGAAAAAGAAAGCAGGCACAGCAGTAATATCAGACAGAAAATAATTCAGTTGTTATATTTTATGCATTGTAATGGTCTCATGGTTACATAAAAAGTCCTTAACTTTTAGACATACACACTGAAGTATTTACAGATTAAATGACATGATGGGTTTGCTTTAAATCTAGAGGGTATGTGTGTGGGGGGAGGAGTGAAATAAGATTGTCATATGATGACAGTGGTGGAGCTGGGTGACAGTATGGGCACACAGGGCTTTACTACACTATTCTCTATATGCAGATATATCTCTATATCTCTATTCTGCAGATGTTTGAAATTAAAAAAAAAAATTTTAAGAATTCAAGTTGCAAAGCAATAAATGACACACAGATATAGTGGTAAAAACTATAAAATAACATGGACAAAAGTGAAGCTTTAAAATATATAAAGCAAAACTGACAAAAATGCAAAGAGAAACTAACATCTATAATTATAATGAGAAAATTTTAAGACTTGATCAGCAATCGAGGATCAGGCAGAACAGAAATAGTAAAGATACTGATGATCCCATTGTACAATTTGCAAGTGATACTTACTCACATTCACACACATTCACCAGTATTTGTGCCCAACAGAGACTATATCTTCTTTCCAAACACTTGAGGAACACCCCAATGACCACATGTTAGTTTCCTCTATATGCTCAGGTATCGTTTCACTCTTTTACAATTAGAACATATTCACGCGACACTTGTACAATCAAAAATATATTTAAAAAAGGAAAGAAACATGTCCACTTTATTTGGTTGTGACAGGCTTTTTAGACAGGCTGTCTCATTTCATGTCACAGGAAACAATGGGCTGTGATGAAAGCGAGGGCAGAGGTCAGTCATCTGTCCCAGGTCACTGAGAGGAGAAGCTCTCCTGAGTGCCCACGTCGGGTCAACTCGCCTGACCACATGGCCTCACAAAACTCTTGATTAAGAAAATTCAAGATCACAAGAGCCTTACTTTCAATTTCTTCTCCAAACAGAACACTTATGATTTTTATGATTAAAAATAGACTCTGGTACAATATGGACACAGCAGAATATTCTTAAAAGGATCAAATTTTTATCTGAGTATGTCCTCCTGACACTCTTTTTACTGAAAAATCATTCTTAAGGCTTATCCACTTTATTTACAGGAATTTTTACAAGTATTATGCTTAGTGGTTTTTTTGTTTGTTTGTTTGTCTGTTTTTAACATGACACGGCTGTTTAAAATCCCTGGAGTTTGATTTTACCAGAGACCGAGTTACTTCACTACGTCTAACATGGGTGTTAAACAGACAGGAGGATTCTTTCAGGGCACTGGTATTCATTTCTTCATTTCTCCAGACACCACCTGTATGACTTAGGGAAAAGACACACTTTCCTTAATACCTACCAGACCTGGGGCAGCACTTCACCTGGAGAGGCTGAGACTGTTAGAGGACAGCTTGAGCGGTTCTCTTTATGCAAACACAAAGTACTTTACTCACCCAATTCGTCTTTTCAGCACGCCATTGAATAACTCAGGGTTATTGGAGATGATCCAACCAATATGGATGACCAGTTCTTGCTGAAGGACCGCTTCCCTCTCATCGTGGGTATTACACTTGTAATAGATGATGTTCTTAATCACTCTTGGAGACAAAGGATTAGAGATAACCTCTTCTTCATGCCCAAAGGCATCAAGAGTCACCTACAAGTGGCAGAATTTTATTGGAAAAATTTCCTAGCTACTAAAAGATAAAAGAAAGAAATTCAAGGCTCAGGATGACTGGCAGGCTGAAATGACTCTATGCAAGCTAGGGAATTAGGTAGAATAACTGTTCCTGCTATTTCTTAAAATGGCTTTCAAAGCACGACTCCCACTGGAGTTCATGATGGTTCAGAGTCTGGTCTAAAATATAAGGGCAGGTGAGGGTCCCAGTTAGGGGAGTGGAGGTGAGTAGATAAAAGCAGGAAAGGAATATAAATAACTATTAAGGTAAAATTATTCTGAATAACTTTAGTAGTAGAAACTCCCCAGAGAAACCAGAATACATTAAATATTTTACTGCACAGTCTACACAATTTAGTATTCGAGAGTATATTTTTTGCTTCTTTTATAGTTTCTCATGTGAAACTTTCTGTTCTTTAACAACACTGTGAGGTTTTCAAAGGCAAGCGTGAGGTCACATAGTTGTAGTGTAGCCCCACTTTTCCTGGCATAGTGCTAGGCACCTAGGGGGTGCTAAAATGCTTGTTGATGTATCTCTCACCTGTGGAAGGGAATAAACGCGCTGCCTATGAGCCTGGGAAACGAGGAAGCACAGAGGGAAACGGCAACGAACATTCAAAGCAGCAAGTGCAGCTGAAGCTAGCAAGAGGAACACCCTGGTCTCTCCCTCTCCTCCATCCTTAGATTCTGCCTCCCAGAAGAGTCTGTGGCCCTTCCTTCCTCCTCATAATCTCTCTTCTCTCTCTCCCTCTCTCTTCCATGTACAGTACATGTTTATAAGAAGCAGGAAAAAGAAGAGCAGATCAAAGGGCCCTTGTGTTTTCAGAGATGAGGGGAGAGAGCAGAACATGGGGTCTTTTGCCCTCGTTTTGTGAAGGAGTGAAAATTGAGAACTACTGGTTTATTATATCACAAGTGGTACCAACCTGTTAGTCCAAGTGCAATTACTTTTATTAACATGTCAGTGTGTAAAGAAGAAAACAAACAGAAGACACATCATTGACTCTGAAAGCAATGATGACTAAACCACTCTTTCATTCCAGAGAGCTTGAGGTGATCTGAAAGTGCTTTGCAGGAACAATATTACTTCAATTCTCAGGGTGGCATTTCATTAATGAGCAAATGCAAACTTTGAATGCTCCATTCTCATTTCTTTTTTGTAAAGGGGTAAGATGCAGTCAGTGAATGGACTTCATGCACCTGAAGCAGAGCTGTCAGCCTCCCAGGCCTACCCAGCTCCCTAAGTGACTGTGTTCTTGGGAGATGTGCTAGTCTGATGGGCAATTGTCTCAGGACAGGCTCCAAGGCTTCCAGGATGTGGGGAGCAGAGTCTCGAGATCACAGGCTGCAAGCCCCTCTAGATAGTGTACACAATGGACATGACAAGTCTAACCTACTCCCTCCCCAAGTGTCAGGTGCCAGAGACCCCAAAGATCTCCAAAGCCTTCTCATATGATCATACGTGGCAGAATTCACTATATTTTCAAACATACTACAGGGGCCTAAAATCCAAGAAACAACAGCTTCCTAGAGCCTATTTACTTTCTTTCAGAGGTGGCTCATCCAGGGCACCAATACAAGACTCTGCAGCTGGAGGTAAGGACTGTAGCGAGAAAAGGTACTGGGTAAGTGACCTCCTGTGCTCTGGTCTATTTAGCTGATGAATGAGGATGAAAATTCTACCTTTTAATAATTTGCAGAAAACAGAAAATAACATGTGAAAATGATTTAACTTTTTCTCAGGAGTTTTTTATTAGTATAATCATTTTTTCATTATAATTAAATATTACAGGATAAAATAAATAGCTTATTCTTCTAACATTTCAAAAGCTGGATATCAAGATGAAATACTTTCCCTTTTAATGAATTAAGAGCACTGAAATATGAGCAATGGGTTGATTCCATTAAAGAGGGTTAAAGTATTTCATATTATTAAAGCTTATTAGATCCCTAGCTTATCTGTCAGGAAGACATGGTAAAGCACACATATTCCTGAAGAAGAGAAAGAAAGCAAACAGGTTTTCATTCCAACCAAATGATGACTCGGCCAGGTAATTAGAGCTTATAGAAAACAAAACAAAAAATGACAGCCACACCCCACTCTGCATACACACATGCACAGGCTCAATCCAACACACATTCACCAAGTGCCTATTCCAAGGCCTCGTGCTGGGCATACTGGGACCGGTACTGGACAAGACCTGGGCCCTGACTGCCAGGGGTCCACAGCGTACCCTGGGGTGAGAGACACACATCTAAATGAACTGGGACGCAGGGCAGATCGTGAGACGTGTCACAGGCCTGTTGGGAGAACCCAGAGGAGAGAAGAACTGCCAGGTGGAGATGGCTCTGCAAGGAGGAGCAGACAAGAGCTGGCCTTGGTGTGAGGGGAGGAGCGCGAGGGAGAGGCGGCCCAGGGGGTTAGGGATCTGGGGAGTCAGTGCATTTCTAAGGGGGTGAGGAATCTCATGTGGAGCAGGAGGGAAATGTGCCCTTCACTAGTGACCGGTCTTTACTCCTATACATATCTGGAGTACTTCAGTAAGTATTAGTCCATTTTCTTAATTAGCATCTTCACTGATCTCAAGTTAATAGAGGAGTTGAAAATTAAAGCTCTAAGGTGCAGCAGGAAAAAGGGATGGTCTATTTAGTATCTGCGCATCTTTAAGACTAAATTTTGCTTGGAAAACAAGCCTTTTGTAGAAATGCCTGAGCCACTGCTAATGTGCCTGTGAGAGGCCAATACACTGAGGCTGCCAGATTTAAAGCCAGGGTCTTACCCAGAAACCTTTGTGACTGTGACCGAGTAAGAGTCTGAAAATCCGATACTTACCTGTTTGCCCTGCACTAAAACATTAGTAATGGATGGGGCCAGGCTGTCCACTACTTTACTTAAAAGACTTGCTGCACGGCGCACAACCGACCTGGGGGCAAAGAATAAAGCAGGCCAGAGGTTGACAAATCTAAAAGATGATGAATGAATAGGGCCCCTGAATGGGGAGACTTAAAAACATACTCAATTAGGTCCTCATGTAATAATGTGGAGGAAACACTGAGCCGAAGACAGTGGACCCTGCAGCAGAAAACTCCAGAATTAGGGAGGGGTCCCTCATCCTCACCTCTGCCACCAGCATTATTCATGCCATTATCAATTTATAAGGAAAGAAAATAGAGCCTAACTATCCCTTTCATGGGGAGTGGGACAGGAGGAGGAACTGAATATTCTGATTTTGCATTAAAAAATTCATTAAGTCTGTCACTGGTACATGACATCTATTTCTATAACCACTTTAAATCATGTTTCTTTTGGTGTCTAGATAACCAAATCCCTGGATTAGGGAACTCACTTAATATTCAATTTTAGGAAGTGATACAATGAAATACCAATATTTTTTTTCTTGATAAACCCAAAATGTTGGAAGAAAGAATTCACACTGCTATTTTTACATTTCTGAAAGTCTCAGACTGTAGGGAGAACAGATTTTTTCGAAGCACAGCACATGCAACACATAAGACATTTTTTCCCCTCAAAAGTAAAAATTCATGTGGAACTTTTAGATGGAGAAAATACAATAAAAATGTAGGTTTAAAACTGTTTCCTTATATTTCAGGATATCCATGGAAGCTGACCTATAAAAAACATTTATGTTCCGTAATCTCAACATAGACGGACTAGTAGAAAATTCAGTCAATAGCTGGTAAAGTTAGTGAAACAAACACTTCCTTCTTTTAGAGAAGCTTACACCCACACACTATGAGACCAAAAAACATGTTTAACCCACACAATGCAAATAAGCCCACACGTTTCAAGCAGCTTGAGTTTCCACATTCTGTGCATGTTACCTGTTTCCCATGTACCAGAAAAGTAGTAATGTGTGGGGCCATAGAGGAAGAACATTTCTGGGTAAATGCAGCCCCGTAGCGCACCGCCAACCTGGGTGTGTCAGTGGAAAGCCATAAAAGGGAAAATACAGTGAATAAAACTTCCAGGAGTCTGTTCTTTTAAACATAACATCACTCTAAATGTCTGCTCGTTAATGATTTATCTAAAATGCAAGTATAATACATAAAGCAAAAATAGGTTTGCTTAGACAAAAATATGATTATAGACGACATTTGAAATTTACTGGCTAAAAAACATCTATCAGCTTCCGTGCCTTACTGTGCTAAGAATTTACAGTGAAAATTTGAGATTTAACCACAGGATGATTACATTATTTCTTCTAGGTTGGAATGGTATATTTACTATAAATCTTAGAGTTGAAACAAAAATAAGAGATTATTTTGTCTAATCCTCTTACTTCAGAGATTAGAAACCTGAGGCTCACTGAGGTTAAGGGAGTTTCTTATTACACTGTTTCAGACTTTTTTTTCAAAATTAGATAATAATGGGTCATTTAAAAAATATATATACTCTTACTTTCAAAATATTAGATTCTGCTAGTAAAACTGTTAGAACTGCTTTCAAGTGCAGAAGACCATGCACTTAGGCATACCTATCCAATTGTGAATTTAAACAATTTTATCGCAACTACATAATTTTTTTTCAATCTCTAGGAAGAGACTACCTTTGCGGAACATATCAGTTATTTATGAAGCAACTACAGTCACTGGGATTCAGTCAACTTAAGTGGTAAGAGAACTACCTTCTAAGTATATTATTTTTTGCTTATGATTAAATGAACCATTGGTCTCTTTTCATGGCCTTCTATAACAGAACAGGTTTCCTAAATACAAATTAGAACCTAAAGCACCTTGCTGGGACAGAGTGGGTGCAGGGTAGGAAAGAGTCATTAACATATGGTTCCAGTGAATACTCTCCAGGTTCTATTCCAATGGAAGTCTTTATTCCCAGACATTTTTTAAATATCTTGAGAGAGCCATGATAAGATCCTTAGAAAGTAGACAGAGTCACTGTGCCATTACCTCGGAGTTTAAAAGTAAAAATTAGGATGAATAATTATCTTTAAGATTGGTCCATCATCTTTAGGCTATTAAATATGACAACACAAAAAATAAAACATAATGACAAGGACACTAATACGAACCAAAGCTTTTTGCTGCCAGCTCTTCTATAGACTCTCTCAATGTGATCAGAAACGGTACCTAGACATTGGATAACAGAGTCTTTGTTGAAAAAAGCTTTTAATTAAATGCATAACATTTATTCTCCTTTAAAAAAAATCACCCTTGAATTTTCATTTTGTTCCACTAGAGCTGATACATCCATCCATTAACATTCTGAACTACCTGACATATTATGTAACCTGTATATATAATGTGAATGTCCCCAGCCCTAGTTACTATTTAGTTTGAGTATATGATTTTGGTGAGTACTCTACTTCTGGAAATTTATTCTTTTCTTAATTAATATGCAAGCTAAGTTTTTAACAAATAAAAATGTTATTTTAATTTACTGCAGAAAATAAAAAACAGAATATAGCAAACTGAACAAATACTGTAGACTCTGAATATATATGATTCTTGATTTGTTTGTTCAACAAAATTTTATGGAGACTGTTACATGCATGATCACGCCAACATACCCCAGTGCTCAAAAGACATCACTGGGCTTCATTCTTTGGCAGCGATTTACATGCGACCTGGCCTCATGACTGGTTTGTTAATAAATTAACAATGTGACAGGACAAAGCACCAAAAAAGAAACAAGGGTAAAGAACAAGATCTTTATCATTTTCCGCTGAACTTATTTTTATAGCTTTATAACAAATTGGATAAAATTATATTCAGATTCTGTTAGATGTTTACGATTTTCAATGTATCACAAAGTTTTACAGATTTAAAACATTTAAAGTCTTTCAAATGTCTAAGTAAAAGATGAGTATTATCCCCAAGTTTAGAAAAATGGCTTAAAAATAATTCTCTCAGCATTTTCATTGTAAAGTATTTTATATAAATTTTGTTTTATCTTAAAGCACTACTAAAATAACCATTCTGAATTCTAGGTTCCTAATGAAATGTTTGCTTTTTAAAAATCCTATTGTTTTAGTTAAAGTATAAATTTCAATGAATGTCCTCAATATAATTGGGATTCTGCTTATACTTATAGTTTCAAGACTAATTACAAACATGAGACATTCTATTGGAAATTTGCTTAGAGTTCTTCTGCCTTTAATCAGTTAACAGAATTAAAACTATTCAATTCACATGTGTAATACACAAGAAGGTTATCTCTTAGCTATAATAATGCAAAAACTAAGTAGACCTTATTTGAATAAATAATATTGTTTAGTTTACTATCAAAACTATAAATCTTATTAATTACATTGCTGTTTAGAATGCTGCCTCAATTTCCAATTCTAACCAAATCAACATGCCTCTCTGGACAGAAGACTTTCAGATGAGCCAAAAACTTGAAGTAGCTAGACGTTAAGTACTTGAAATGTATTCTACATTATTCTGTATTATAACATGCCAGAAGCAGACCATGATGTAGAATTCTAGAATTCCTTAGAGTAGTGACTCAATATACAAGTGTGGATTTCAGGAATAATTGGGTTTCATCCTTAATGCAGAGTGGACATGGATACGATTAGCAACAATTTATTTTTGTTAACAATCTTTAAAGCATTGTTCTATTAAATACCATGTTCCATTCCAAACGACTGCTGCAGACCATGAGGGAGCTAATCTTCATAGCTATAATGATTCAATACTGTTTTTGAAAACACACAGAAAATAAAACTAGAAACAGAAACTGGCGATAAACAACTATGGAGTTATCAGAGGTTAACAGTCACAAGCAGAATCCAGGCTCCAACTCCATTCAGACAATCAGAGAAACAATCAAGCATCACTGCACAAAGGCAATTAGGAGTTCAGACATCAGTCTATTCCACTCTAGGGGTATGAATGAACATTTTCCATTTAAAAGCAAAAAAAAAAAAAAAAGGGTTTAATGAAGGAGAAAATAACTTGTAGCATTTTAGTGGATGTTCATTATGCATATTGGATATATGTTCAAGAATAGAGAGGTCTTATTATTTAAGAAGGTTCTCTTAGACATGAACTCTTACCTTCCTTTGTGATGAAGTTGGGGCCTTCTCTTTTGAGTAGTACACCCAGCAGGATGGCTTGGCTAGCCAAACAATTGCAGTCCTGAAAAAATAAATCACTGTGAATAACTGGAATGAAATGGGTACAAAAGTTACTAATCACAGGGGTAACTATTCATGAAACCACATGATGCAGAGAGGAAATATTCTGCTTTGGAACTGAGGAAAGATAAAATGTCACTGATATACTCAACAAGCATAAGATGACATTATACAAATATTTATCCTAGATATCTTGGAGACAGAGGGTAGACAAGCTGGCTTCCTGAGGTATATCAAATTTTCCAGGAAACAAGATAAGCAATGGATAGAAAATATGGTGTCTACAAGCCTTGATATTGATTCTGCCACTCTCTGAGAGATTTAGCCACTTCATTTAACCACTCCCTTCTTGACTTTACTTAATCATAAATGGGAGACCATGTTGCTATCCACCCATTGTGAAGAGATGGATGAAAGGAGGGGACATGTGTAGAGTGCTTATTATATATTAGGGCACTGTGCTATGTGCTTTATGCCTCTATATCATCTTTATGCTTATGCAGATCTATAGATAATATCGATCAATAACAAAGACTGAGGATGTCTGGCAGGATATATATTTAGCCTATATACTCAAATTTGTATGGTCCAACAAGACATCACCGTGCTTAGAATTTCATTTCCTTGGATAAGTACTACTACCCCCACCCCTCCTCTTCTAAAATGCAAATAACCTTAGGGAAGGTACACTATTAGGTTGCTAACATAATGTTCACATGGACGTGGTCATAGAATTGCTTTCCTCAGTGACTGCAGAGACTTAAAGCAAGTATTAGTCCTAAATACGGGTCAGGAGAGAGGATCCAGGCTGGGAAAAAGGCACTGAGCGAGAAATATGGAGATGCCAAAGGCAACTATCACTGATTTAACTTCTTTAATGGTCCATACAATGCTTTCATACCCAAGACAACCCGACTCATCCCCACTCCTTCAGCATCTGTAAAACCCCCTCGCTAATGTTAGAGAGAACAACCTCTCTCTATTGCCCTGGGTATAGATAGGCCATCCACCTCCAGGCTGATTGCTACCTTCTCTGAGAGGACAAAAAGAAACACGGCTTGCCCCTGTGAGTTCCTGCTCTGCCAGCCTCACTCAGGGCCATGTGGGAACTGCATCTTCCTCACATTCAGCTTTTGAAGAATCTCATGGGGGGGTCTGTTTTTCCATTCAGTAACCACGACATCCGACTGCTGTTCCAGTTCAGGAGCACTGGCCGCGCTGCATTGTCGTATGACTTTTGAACGTTTGGGAAGTTCTAATTCCTCAAAACTCTTACATTCCGGAAGCCTAGTATTTAAAAGAAGAAGTTTCAGATTTCCTGCATTTCTAATGTAATCTCAAGAAACATAGTAATAACTCAAAGGGACTTACTCTTCTGTGTCACTGATTCGTAGGAAGTCAAGCTGTTCCACCACAGCTCCAGATATCAGCGTCTGAAATGTGATTGAGAAAAGATTCACAACTCTTAAATTCATCAAGCCATACCCTTAGGATCTGTGCATCAACTTCTCTGTAAGTACTAATACTTCAAAAAGAAGAGTCTACTTATAAAATATACATAATTCTTAAGTAAGTTCTTAAACGAGCATTCTAAAATCAGACAGGTTTTCACATACAAAAAAACTCCCTGAAGTAGAACATACACATCAAGCTATAAGTTCATGAGTCATAATAAATAGGAAAGTGAATGTGAGATGAACTGTATTTTCTCTCTGTTCTTAGAATTGTGGGTATTTATTTTTAAGCTGGAATTAAAATTCAGTACCCATCAAAATGTTGAAAAATACTTTGAAATTCAAAAAATATGAAATACTAAAATTGTTTTGGGAAAAGACAATGTGAAATTGCACTTTCTATTCTGCTACTATAATATATTTCAGGGTCATCCAATGATGGGATACTGCCAAGTCTCCATCTTTCAGGATCATGAAGATGTTGACTATCTAGGCCAGGGCTTCTCTACATCCTGGCAACCAATATTTGGTCATTTTATTTTGCATTAGTTCCTGATTATAGGTTGATTGTACCAAATGAGGCCAAATTCAAACACACTTTTTGTTTGTTAGTGGTTCATGGTGAATAGTATAAATGAATGATAACCCACAATGATTTTTAGCAATATGTGTCACTTCTAATTATCTGATGAATTGTCAGATAAAATTCAGAAATGTACTACATAAAAAACAGGCCATAAATTATTATTTTAAAAATAAGGCAATTCTTCAATCAAAATTGCCTTACATATATTACTTTCTCTGTTTTCTCACTGTTCATTTCAAATGTGAAGCAACGGGACACAGGGAATGCTGCTCTTGTCGGCTAACCACCAGAGCTGTGCTGCCTGCTCCTCGAGTGGAAACCCATAAACCAAGTGGATCCTCAACAAATACCCACTCCAAATGGCAAGATGGAAGTGTTACTAGCCATCATGCTAAAGCCTCCTTGCAGAGTCTGAGGGAGAAAGGCCAAACATGCAACTGACGTGCACATTCTTATGTGGCCCAGCCACAGCCAGGGTCTGAGCACAGTCTGTGCCTGGGTGGAGAGCAGTGCTGAGCACGATAAAAGTCTGTTGAGTGATACTTCCTAAGATGGAGGCTCACATCTACACATCCTGCTTTCTAGTTAACTAATTTAGATGAATATTTAGACAAATATTTATTGAACACCTACCATATGCCAGGCACTATACTGGGTATTGAGGATACAGCGTGTACAAAATACACAAAATTCTTGCCCTCTTGAAATCGACCTTAGGTGTGTGTAGGAAGCAGACAATAAACAAACAAACAGAAACCTAAATATGTTATATCAGATGATGATAAGTGCAAGTAGAAACAGGAAAGGTAGGGGATGGGCAGTGCCGGGGCAGGGGAGTAGGAGGAGGCAGATTTGCCATTTGATATAGGTGATCAGAAAAGACTTCTCTAATAGAGAGAAATGTAAGTAGAAACTGAAGGAAGGACTGTAGTCAATGATATGGATCTGAGGGAAGAGTACGCAGGGCTGAGGAACAGCAAGTGCAAAGGCTCTGAGGCAGTAGCATGCTTGGTATGTTTTAGGAGCAGTAAGGAGGACAGTGTGGTTGCAGCAGGGTAGACAGAGGGAGAGTGGTAGAAAGATGAGGTCAGAGAAGAAGGTCCATGCCATGGACAGTACAAAGACCACTGGCTTATGGCCAGTAGGAATTTAGGCAACTAGTATAAAAATCTAGGTAAGAGATGACGGTAGCTTGGATCATGATGTTAGTGCTAGAAGTGATGGGAAATGGTTAGACTCTGGATATAATCTGAGGATAGAGAAAACCGGATTTGATAATAGAATTGTAATGTCGGGCATGAAAGAAAGAGAAGAATCAAGAATTATTTAATTCTCAAAGCCAATAGCTAATATCAAAAACATAAAAAATTTTTGATTTAATATTTTCTATTTTTATTAGCCTACCCACTTATATCCTAATTCAGTCCATAAAGTAAATGTTTAGTCTGAGTTAATAGACAAATGCTAAATTCCATTAATAGTCTCTAGAGCTTTTGATAAAAAAAAAATTCAATTGGTTGCAGAGGCTCCTAAATTAGTTTCATAAAAAAATTTGCTAGGCATTAATACCTTAGTCCTGATGGTAGTTAAATAACTTAATATTGTAATATATGTGGCAAATGCAATATAATATTCAAGAAGTTATCCTGCTCTGTGATACTCAATTATATCCCATCAGGTCCTTTCCAACTGAACATCCCACCTCCGACTGCACTCTATCCCATCATTCTGCATCCCTACCTGGCTTTGTTTTCGGTTTGGCTCCCCCACTAGAATAAGTCCCATGAGATCAAGTACCTTGCATATTTTTTTTACCACTATATCCCCAGTGCCTAGAGGGAGCTCAATAAATGTTTGTTGAGTCAATGAACCAATATTTACATATTGCCTACAGAGAGAATAGTAGTGAGCAGATTACTCTGGGAATACAGAGATGAATAAAGCTTGGCCTGAAAGAGTTTTCAATCCACAGAGAGAAGCAGACATAAGAAACTAGCTACACCTAAAATAAGAACTACAGGGCCAGCCCCGTGGCTTAGCGGTTAAGTGTGCGCTCCGCTACTGGCGGCCCGGGTTCAGATCTCGGGCGCGCACTGACGCACCGCTTCTCCGGCCATGCTGAGGCCGCGTCCCACATACAGCAACTAGAAGGATGTGCAACTATGACATACAACTATCCACTGGGGCTTTGGGGAAAAAAAAGAAGGAGGATTGGCAATAGATGTTAGCTCAGAGCCGGTCTTCCTCAGCAAAAAGAGGAGGATTAGCACAGATGTTAGCTCAGGGCTGATCTTCCTCACAAAAAAAATAAATAAATAAAATAAAATAAGAGCTACAGCAAAGGTTCAAGTAAAATGCCATAGAAGGACAGTGGAAGGAGAAATTAATTTCAGTCTTGCAGACTTCACTAAAGAGGTGACATTGACCTAAGTTATAAAATTAAAGTATGACTTAGAGAGAAGGAAAAAAAAAAAGAAAAAGTCAACTCTAGAAGGAAAAAAAAAGAAAAAGGCAACTCTAGAATAGAGTAACAGCATCAGCAGGAAGAAAATTCCAATTACATTCCGATATTTTCAAGTATGCAGTATACTTGGGGAGGGGAGGGCAGGGCTGAGAATGACCTGCGTGGAAGGACGTCCTGGCTGATGAAGCTGGGAAGTGAGGCTGAGGCCCAGTGACGAGCGAGACTGCGGATCATGGGCCAAAGAAATTTGAAAGGGCTTGAAAGAAAATCCGAAAGAAACATATAGGTGCCGTTTTCATTGCTATATTCAAGAGAAGACAAAGGCCGGGGTGGGGGGAGGAGGGGTTGTTGTTTGATGGGTGTAGAGTTTCAGTTTTGCAAGATGAAAAGAGGATTATTCTCTGATTAAAGATTCTGTACTCATGAGTATAGGGCACAGCAGAGAGCAGGAGATGTAAAGATTAAACAATGGATTAAGTGAATACAGCACAGTGGGACCCCCTGGCTCCCTTCCTCCATCTTGTTCTCAGGACATGGAAGCAAAATGTATGCCCTTCAGGTTGGAGGTTAGATGTTCATTTTCTGGGGAAACTAAAGAGTCCAGGAGAAAAAAATCTCCAGATATTGGCACTGGGGTTTCCCCCAACAAAAAGGGCCCTTGCCACCAGACCGCCTTATAATTATAAATGAATTCATGACAAGAATCCTTATTCCCAAACACACAACTTCCAATAAACTTTTTACTCTTTCACTCTTAAAAATGAATGGATAGCTAAAGATTACCACACATCTGACATATGCCTCCAACATGAAAGACTAACCCCCCAAAAATAGAGAAAATAAACCTGAAGGAGATAATGTGGAGAAGAAAATTTCAAAAACTGTCTAGTTAATATTCTCAGAAATATAAGATAAAATATAATATCCAGAAAATAAGAACACGATACTATGAAAAGGGAAAATTGAAAACATGATAGCCAAAATACAAAACTTAATAGAGGAGCTGCATGATAAATATCAAAGAAATTGCCCCAGGAAGCATTACAAAAAGGCAAAGCAATAGAAAATAAGGGGGAAAAGATAAAAAGCTTAGATAAAAATCAATCAAATATGCAAAATACAAGCACTAGTAAATGAATATACAAACATGCCATTTATAACATCACTACGTAAGTCTCTCTATATCAATTTTCCTCTATCTTACTCAATATCAAACACCTACTACATGAAAGATTGTATGGGATGATCACAATTTTTTATAGGAAATAAGGCATTTAAGTCCATGATGGACTACAATCTGAGTAGTTTGTGTTAAAGGTCATAAAAAGATGTTAAAGAAGAGAAGTGTCGTGCCTGGTCTGGGTGATATTGTAGAACTGGCCCTTAAAGTTTGGTAAGACTTCAAAGCCCAGAGATCTTGAAAGAAGGAAACGGCGTGAGCAGAGGGGCAGAACCTCACAAAGTTCAGAATACAGTTAATTAATTTGTATTGGCAGAAGGACAAAGAGTGTTTAGTAGGAGATAACTGTGGGCAGAGAAGCTGTTATGGCTAACAGGGAACCACAAAGGGCTTCTGTTATTAGCAGCTGTGAAGATAACGCTGTGAGGTTCTAGATGTAAGAAGGATTATCTCCAGGTTGGAGGTTACTACGGAGCAGGGACAAGAGCACTGGACCAGAGTCAGGCTACCTGATCTCTACCTACCAGCCCAAGATTATACAGCCGGTCACTTCACCACTCTGGACTCCAACTTCCTCAAATGCAAAACTGAGGTTAGAGATGAGCTATTAAAGTCTAAAATTCTGGTTAGGAAACCACTGCAATTGTTCAAGAATCTGACTGGAGGAATCAGATAAACAGGGTGGTGACAACAGGAATAGGAAGGTAGGTACAGAATAAAACCTTACGACAAAAATCTTAAATAGAACATATATTTAAAAACAGCTGTATCTGTAGATTAATTGTCCTGAAAACAGAAACACTGAAATTCAGATTACCTGTAGACGATCAACAGGAACTTTGACTCCTCCAACCATTCCTTTTTTGAAGGCTGCCAGCATATCTAATATGGGGTTGAATCGGCTACCTCTAAAAAATATAAACAGATAAACAAAACGTGCATATTAATAACAATGAGAAATAAATAAGCTAATACTAAATGCCACTTTACATATGCAAAGCACTCTGCCACACACTGAGAGGGATACAAAAATACGAGGAGGCCCTGCTTCCAAAAGGTTCACAGTGTTAATGGCGGTGAGACCTCATTTCTTTCATCAACCTACCTTATATTGTCTTCCCGGATGAGAACAAGGAAAATGGGACGTCCGTGCATTTTCCAATATTGCTTAATGAACTGTGGTGCATTCTATGAAAACATAAGAATGAAGTAGGATGTAATAGCACAGTACATGAGCTGATCAGGATACTTAACCTTTAGTGGCAAAGAGCCAACAAAACTCATATATCAAGACAATTCACAATCAAACCCTGGATAAGATAAACTACTTAGGGGCAGAAATGTTCTGATACATACAAGTATAAAGGAACGAGTACATACAAGTTAAGATAGAAACCCTTCTGATCTTACACTTTGTTCTTAAAATTAATCAGATCATACATATTTTAAGGCTGCTTTTTTGTTGGTGGCCTAATAAATGGTCCCAGGGAGGAAAAATCAACCCAGGGTTATTATTCAGAAGATTAATTCTCACTCCACATTACTGCGGATTTATATTACAGCGGGTAGAAGAGATTGGACTGAATCTATACAGACCATCAGAAATGTGCAGAGAGTTCTCGATTTGACTCAATTTCTATTGCTGTCATCATCATCATCATACCAAAGACTCACATAACACTTCACCATGTGCCAGGCACTACTCTGAGTGCTTTACATATCTTAACTCATTTAATCCTCAGAACAGCCCTATTATTATTCAGTTATACAGATAAGAAAACAGGGACACAGAGAAGTCAAGTAACTTGCCCAAGATCACACAGCTGGTAAATAGTGGAGCCAAGATTAAGCAAATGCAATCTGGCTCCAGACTTCATGCTCTGAACCATGACTCTAAGCTTCTCTACTCTGCAAACGGAAAAGGGGGTAGGGGAGATTTTAACTGACTGAGTGTTATGAGTTAGCTGAGGTTTTACTTGGCATTCTTCACAAATAAAATCATTTTGCTAACTCAATTTTTGTTCAAAAAGAGATATACTATTGCTGTCGTGTGAACATGGTTTCCAAAACTGCTCCCTCTCTGCTTTTACAAACTAGATCCTTTCCTTCCATTTGTAGACAGGTATATCAAGCAAAGTCATACAACTTTATATAAAACAGACTCCGTCTGTTATTATAATGCTACAAGCAATTTAACTCTTTCTCCCAAAGCAGATGTTTTACTTTCACATTTTACACTGTGTTAACCCAGTGTCACAGATGCCCAGGAGCACTCAAGTTAACAACATAGGATAAAATCAGTAGAAACAAAGTCATCCCATTTCAGCAAAAAGGTGCTCTGACCTTTATATCATCTATCAGCAGTAAAACATCTTGAGACATGTAGAAATCACTTAGGTCGAAGATGATAAGATAACAAACCACAGTCTTTCCTAAAATGCGATAAATCTGTAATAGATAATTAAAAAAATAAATAAATACAAAACAGACCAAAGGCAAAGGTAAAGCTTAAGTCCTAATAAAAATTAAAACTGATATTTAATCCTGAATAAGGAAATAATATCTTGTGAAATTCACATAATATTAAGAAAGTTTAAAGTTTCTTGATTGGATCAGTATGCTAATAAACTTAAAGTAGTCCACCTCTACTATGATGGAAAAAGCCTCTGTTTGAGTAAATACTGTTATAGTCAAATATCTTACAACGCTTAAAAATAACATAGCAGTGAGATGCTTATTCATTCCTAGAAGACTTCTGTAATATCATACAAGACAAATAATAAGATTTACTTGTAGAAAATAATAATTCAGGTAATTAGCCCAAGTATATAATGAAATGTGAGCATGGATGCATAGCAGGTCAAACATCATTTCAGTCCGTGGTATTATAACCTGAACACTGCTCTACAAGGAAAATGCATGAGCATCTTTGATGTCCCGAGGCAGCCAATGGGCCTATCTGGCCTTCCGGAGAGTCCTAACTTTTCATTGATACCCAGATGGAAATAAGCCTGTAAGACATAAATTTGTGAATCAGAGTCAGGCAAGAATCCATACTGTTCTTTTGTTGCCCCTTTTCCCCCCTGACTATTGCCCTGCTAATTTCTGATCTTTCTAGAGAAAAAGAGGCCAGGGAAATCTTATTCAGTGAACTTGTAGGAAAACAAGCTAGCCAATGATGTCCACTTAGATTCTGGGGCCCTGAGAGATTTCAGAGCAAAGCTTCTGCAGATCCACTTAGCAACATCCTAAAATTTGATATTGTTCTTATGCTATCATAAATGTACAACTTGCACAGCTCTGTCTGATTCACAAAAGAATACAGAGACAAATGCTTTCTGTGTGATAAAAAATCTGGCTATTTCAAGTTTTAAAAAAACAGGGCCACACATCTCCTAATAGATTCCCACCCTCAAGTATTTCTCACCAAAATGGAAATTGTCTTTATTGATTTTTCTGATCAGAGGAATTTTATGAAAAATTTAAGCCATATGCTACAGGTGAATGGTCCTATTTACTCTCACAACCCCTTAGGCAACTACTATTTCACTTCGGTGTATGTTGAAAGGAACGTAATTTATTGTGTGATCCCTAAGAAACACCAAAGTATAAGATAGGGTTACAGATTTTTTTTTTTTGAGGAAGATCGGCCCTGAGCTAACATCTGCCAATCCTCCTCTTTTTGCTGAGGAAGACTGGCCCTGGGCTAACATCCATGCCCATCTTTCTCTACTTTATATGGGACGCCGCCACAGCATGGCTTGCCAAGTGGTGCGTCGGTGCGCGCCCGGGATCCGAACCGGTGAACCCTGGGCCGCCGCAGCAGAGCATGCGCACTTAACCGCTTGCGCCACCGGGCCGGCCCCAGGGTTACAGATTTTTAAAAGTACATAGTTAAATATTTACATGAATGGGTTCATATACTACATAATCTATTTGGTGTTCCATTTTTTTAAATTTAATACTGTGGTGTTTCAGTTTCAAGATGGTAATTGAGCCTATGCATTTACTCTACATTTCAATGTTGAAATGATTGAAGAAATATAAAGACTGGAAAAATATCTGTAGAAGTATCAGAAAAAGGGAAAGGTGCCACTGTGGAGCAGAAACTTAGAATTTCTGTAAGGTAAAAGCAGAAAGACTTGGAATGAACTACAAGTTATTCAGTGCCAGAGCTGAGCACTTAATCCAGTCAAGAAGCCTCTTTATCCTGTTTAACACCTATTCCCCGGTGAAGGCAGCTCCCAATATTTTATTTCAAAACTAATTCAGTAAACGCCTTTGAACAGTACAATATTATTTTTTCTCTTTTATATACATTCTCTTTGAAACGTAATGCCAAGTTGGTCACCCTCTAGAAGTAATGGACCAATTTATACTGACATTAACAGTGCATAGGTCCTTTTTGTCACTCTCTTGGGTCAAAATGATACTTCATTTTAGTTTTAAACTACTGTATTCAAATATTTTGTGGTTGACTATTTTCCCATATATTTAATGGCTATTTGTATGTTCTATAACTTTTTTCATTTGTTTCCTTCTCTACTGGGTATTTGTTATTCTTTTTGATTTGTAAGAGACCTTGGTATATTAAGAATATTATCCTTTGTATCAAATATTTTTCCCAGTTTGCTCATCTTCAACGCTGTTATGAAATGTGAGAAGAACTGCACAGTACGTCAAACATCATTTCAGCACATGGTATTTCAATCTAAACGTTTTTCTACTAGGAAATTTCTAAAGCATCTTTGATGTGCTAGGTTGCTTATGCTATCTTCAGCTATGTTTAGTTAAATTTGTCAATCATTTCCTTAATGATTTTTTGACACTGGTATTATTCTAAGAATGGACTTCCCCTCCCAACAGTTATAAACTGTTCTCCTATTTTTTCTTCTAGTGATTTTATATTTAAATCATTTTTTAAAAAAATATTTAAATTTTTAATCTATCTAGAATTTATTTTTGTATTTGATGAGAGGTAGAAATCTAACCTAAATTTTCCTAAATGGAAAATCAAATCAACTGTCTCTACACAATCTACTGATTATGATTTGAACTGGTTTCAAATATCAACCTGATCATATACAAAATTACTGTCATCACCAAAGCTCTCTGTTCATTCTGTGAAGGCGCACACATCTATGTCAGAGTTAGCTCTGTGTTTCCTTATCCTTCTGCACTATATGTTCCTAGAGAACAGCATCCCCTGAGTCGGCACTGTGCCTACCATATAGCTTGATGGATGAATGAATGAACTGAATGTCCTCCTGAGCCACATGTGCCGTGTGAATATTGATTCTGGAACAGCAGTAGTTTCAGACAAAGTCAACTGGCCAGAAAGAGTACTCTATAAGCATCATTCGTATAGCTTCCCTGAAACTACAGTACATAACACTAGATGGAACCCCCTTTCCCTCAAATATTTTCAATTTTTCAGAAATACATGTATGTCTTTAGACTTCTTTCAGACAAGTGATTGTATTAATCAACCATGCACAAGTTAAAACGTACTCATCTAGGTAGTTTTCCTTTAAATACTACTCTATTACAGTAAAAGGATTTTCCTTAAATTTCTGAACCATGGTACAGCAAGTCTATGACAATTAAGTAATCAGATATGGAATGCCCCCTGCATTTCAGGGTGCAGATAATACTGTCCCCACGTTGAACACATTCACACCATTTAATGCACTGAAACATACAGTAGGGACCAAACCACCCAGAAGTACAGAAATACTTCATTCCAGATCTGCATTTATTCAGATCTCGCATGAGGCAGATCACACCACAGTTACCACATCATGAAACATTACACACAGTAAAAGCCCTGCTCTTCGCTGTTGGCCCTCACATTCTCCTCAGTGGGATGAAGACAGGTGCAGCTCCTCAGAACAGAATGAGCCACTGGCGTAAGAATATGTGATTAACTAAGATTTGAGGGAACACTTTTAAAAGGTAGACTTATGAGAAGCAGTATACTAGGCAGTATATCTTAGGGGATGACTCCCAAAGAGCAGCTAGCTTGGAACACAGAGACTGTAGCCACAGAGACTCTTCCGTCCTGACACGGGTACCGGGAAGCTGAGCTCTTGGTCACAAATCTGTGTTTTTAGCCATGCCACACACCCAAACTGTAAATCATTGGTTAACACCATCTTTAAAACAACAAAATATAAAATAAATCAGGAACATGTTATAAGTCTTCACCTTACTCTGTAAAGAAATGCTTCCTACCGCCTCTGTGATTCCACAGAACCTTGTACAAATGTACATTATAGCATTTATCAAAGTGGACTGTAATAAACTATTTTTTCTATCATACCACTAGACACCGAGAACAGGGACAGAGTCATTTTATCTGAGTGCCCCACATAGTGCTCTGCACATAGGAGGTGTTCACTGATAAATGAATGAATAAAATGTCACATTCAAGTCATTTGGAGCCATATTGGGTTTTTGTTTTTTTTTATTGATTGATTGATTGATTGTGAGGAGATCAGCCGTGTGCTAACATCTGCCAATCCTCCTCATTTTGCTGAGGAAGATTGGCCCTGGGCTAACATCCATGCCCATCTTCCTCCACTTTATATGGGACGCCGCCACAGCATGGCCTGACAAGCGGTGCGTCGGTGTGCGCCCGGGGTCTGAACCGGCAAACCCCGGGCCGCTGCAGCAGAGCGCACACACTTAACTGCTTGCGCCACCAGGCTGGCCCCATGTTGGTCTTTTAAATCTTGACTGCATGTTGTCTGGTAGAATACAAACTCACCAACAAAAAAGGTTGCTAAGGAGGAGGGGGTAGGGGGAGGGCGAAAGGGATAAAGGAGCACACATGTATGATGACGGATAAAAACTAGACTATTGGTGGTGAGCATGATGCAGTCTATACAGAAAATGAAATATAATAATGTACACCTGAAATTTACACAATGTTATAAGCCAGTAAGACCTCAATAATAATAATAAAAAAAAGAATAAAAAAAAGTTGCTACTATAAATTAGGCCTGAAAAAAGAGATTTTTTCTGTTTTTTCATGAGAGCATGTTTATCAATAATAAGAATAAAGAATAATAACCTTTGTTTTCATTTTCTGGAGCTTTCAGTGAGAGACCCTAAAAGTATATCAGCAAATACAGCCTGCACCTGAAGGATAAGTGCTTCGTGTTAGAGCCTTAGATTTTTGCCCCTCCCATGCTGCCTCCTTTTCTTGTCTTGTGGGTCATCAGTTCCTGCTTGGTCTCATTTACCCTTTTCTACCATAAAAACCAGCTTTCCATCATTTATATCTTGGTGTGATTTTAAAGTGTTACACACTCCAGGGATTCTTGCATTTTTAGCCTTATCTCTCTAATTGGAAAAAAAAAAAAGAGCTCTGAATTTGTTAGAGGAGGTTGAAGGGCTCTTGAAGAGCTGGTGCTCTGGGTGGCCTGACACCCGGGTTCTGGTTTTGTTGCCCATGGGTAAGGTCCAGTCTGACCGGCAGCAACTCTGAGGCCCTGCACTGCCCCATGCAATGTGCCCCTCACTCTCTAAGCTTTCACTCTCTGTCGTAGCAGCAGGGCTTTGACCACACATGTTTATATCAATCTAATCGACTTCATCTTGATCAGTTGAGAGAGACGACGATAAACAACTCCACCAAACACTGCGGAGTTTGTTCCTGTATTGAATAATTACCAAATAAAAGTGGTACCTTATAGGGGCCGGCCCGGTGGCGCAAGCGGTTAAGTGTGCGCGCTCCGCTGCGGCGGCCCGGGGTTCGCTGGTTCGGATCCCGGTGCGCACCGATGCACTGCTTGGCCAGCCATGCTGTGGCAGCGTCCCATATAAAGTGGAGGGAGATGGGCACGGATGTTAGCCCAGGGCCGTCTTCCTCAGCAAAAAAGGAGGAGGATTGGCGGATGTTAGCACAGGGCTGATCTCCTCACACACACACAAAAAAAGTGGTACTTTATAAATAACCAGTGCAAGTCAACAATTTTCCATCCCTAATGAGCAGGAATATCCCTAACACAGGCACTTCTGCATCCACCTGCAGAGCAGTGCATGCAAAGGCCTCAAAAGTCACCTTTTAATCCACTCCAAATAGGTATGTAACTGCATCAAAGACAAACGCAGATGTTACTTTATAAGTACTTTGAGACTCAGCAAACCGAAGGGGTAGAAATTACTTCAGACTCCAAATAGTAAGGCAAGGGAAAAAGGGAAGCAGTTATTACCAATACATAGATATTTAGATAAGAAGGTTTCTTTAACAGTTAATAAAAGGGAAAATAATCAAATCAAATGGAAAGCTTAATTTTACACACAACTACTAAAATTAAGGCTAATTTGTTATTTAAGTGCTCAGTCTAGGTTAGTAATAGATTTTAGCAAGGAGTTAAAATCAATGAGACCTATGAATATAATGTATACACCACAATGCAGCTGTTTATTCAGTAAAAATGTCTGATAAAGTAGGTTTCTCAAGATAAGTAGAAAGACTTTTGGATTAGTGACCCTGTCTCAGCATCAGATGAGCTATGCCTCCCGACTGTAAGCTAAGTCTAGTCATCACGCTCCAGGACTCCCACAAGTAGACAGAAAGAGGCAGAATCACTTACCTTCACGAGCTCCTGCTGAGCCCGTATTTGAATAGGTTCTACCTGCTGAGGAGTTTGAGTCTGAATACCATACGTGTTGAGGAAAACTTGAAGGCTAAAGAACATGGGGGAAAAAAAGAGAGAGACATTTTTAAGCAATGCATTTATAGTTTGGAAAATGGTGAAGGAGGAGGAGAAAATGGAAGAGACTATGCTAACTTGGAGCACATGATTAATTTGCTAATGTCAGCAATATGCCATCTGCCCTGGAATCCACAACTTCATCAAGTCACAGAAAAACACCAAACCAGACTAGGATAACAGCCAAGAATTGAAGTATAATTTACCAATGTGAAAAATGAAATTTACAGATTCATTTTCTATATGGAGAGAATTTAAGAATGCATATGAGTATAATTGCAAAACAATACATAAAAGCTTGAGTCTAACAAAATGTTATTTTAAGGGTTCTATAATATGGTTGGGAATGCTCTTAAGATTTAATTTGTATATAAAACAGATATGTTTATGAGTTTCTTTATAACTCTTTGCAATATGTTATATAATAATTTTACTTGGTCAACAAATATTTTAGAGATAGTTATTACTATTCAGAGGTGGTTCGTAGAAATATTGGGTATAATGGAATGCCTCAAACAAAGAGTAGCACTTAAAGAATTTTATGAGAAAAGAAAAGACAGAGATTAATAAAATGTATACACTTGAACAGCATTTTTAATGCACTGGAAAGATGCTGTGCTATGTACATGCAGCATTTGAATTAATAAAACACTACATATACCCCAAACATCTTTATGTATACCAAAGCCTTTGATAACTAGCTCTGAAAACCTCTATGCATGTCTATGCCTATTTTATTATCATGCACGTGAAAATTAGTTATTCAAATCATTCTGTGTAGCACTGAGAATATCTGAGAGCCTGCTTTTTAGAAAGAAAGTGGACAGTCACACTCAACAAACAGATTAAAAATGACAATAGCATTCCTTTTGGTTATTCTTTCTCACTCAGTTCATTCTTGCTGGTTAAGGTATAGAAGGAAGGAAGATAAACAAGTCCTTCTCCAAAGATGTTTACTTGCTCTAGAAGCTACCATGAATTTAATTAAGTGCCACCCACCCCTTCTCTGCAGAAGCCTTAAAAAAAATATTAAAAGGCTGTTTAGTTTTCATAGATACTTAGAGTCTCCTAGATCAACTCTTGAGAAAGGCTAAGAATGTCTCCCATATTCCATTAGCTTGTCTCTAGTTTGATTTCAAAAGACTCTAATTCTCAAGGCAGCCAGGGGCCACAAAAAAATGTAGGGAGCAGAGAATATCAGAAAAAAAGAAAATGTAAGCAAACTCAAGAAGAATTAAAAAGAATGAAAAGACTCAGAAATGTCTTCCTCTTTTCTTTTACTTTGAGATTATCATAATTTCATTCTTTAGAATCTTTCCTTTTTCTTTATCTAACTTCCATTATATTACTTCTTGGCCATGAGATAATACCTACTTAATCTGCCTAGCATTTATGTCTATGTCAGATCATTTAGTTACACCCTTCTGCCTCCACTCCCTGAAACAGGCCCTCCATAACCACAACCACACCCCAGGCATTAGGAAGTTGATTAGGAAGATTAGATTAGGAAACTGAGGCCCAGAGAGACTGAGCCTTGGCCATTGCCTTGAAATTTAATTGTCTTCTTATGATCAAATGTAAAGTTTTGATATTTTGCACATACATTGTCAACTAACCCCTAATGCAACACCAGGGAGCTAATAAGCTCTATCAAGACGCATACCCAAGTTTCTCTGGCAGTCACCTTATTAACTGTTTCTTTTTAAAAGAATTTACAGGGATATCTCAGTGTAAAGCCAAAAAAGAAAGAGAGATGAGGAAGACTGGCAACTCAAAAAGCCTTATCTAATTATTTCAGATAGAATAACCTCCCACTACTTATTTCTATATCTGATTGTTTTATTTCCTCTTTAAAATTCATCTTTAATGAAAAAAATATAGAATATTCAGAATTTTTACCTAGAGGAGATCCTATATGAATCCTTTTATTTTTCTCCCAGAAGTAGAATAATTCAAACCAAGAAAAGAACAAAACTGAAAAGATTAAAAAAAAATTATACCCACACATAATAGTTGACTCTTTTCCTCACCATTCTGCACCTTTATCTGCTGAATTTTTCTAAAAACCATCAATTTAAAACATGTAACTTGCACTTTTATTCTCTAGTTCTTTTATGTCTGTATAATGTTTTCCAACACATTATGCACTGTTGTACATATTAATTGCATTTTTAATATAAATGTATTCTTTTGCATTAATAGTTTAAACCTGTAGGCCATTCATTATGATTAGTTATTTGAAGTAAACAAATGAGTCCTTGAAATCAGTTTGTTATATACCACGAGGAGAGAGATTGTTCAGTAAATACAATTGATAAACTATGGGACTGAGGACCTCTGCTGGCAGTTTTGAGGCATTATTTTTTTTAAACCATAATACTGACAAGAGGAAAGGTGAAACTCTCTCTTTAATCTGAAGTATTCCTTTTTACTTAGAATCCTTTAATTGCCTTCCTAAAATTTTAATTATTGGTTCTACCGCACTTTCAGCAATTTGGGTCTTTCATTTCCACAACAGTTGCTTTACTTTTTAAAAAGAAAAACATTAAAAGTAAGACTATTGGATGAAAATATTAATTTTAATATTATTAATGTTTTAAAGCAAATTAAATTTGTTCATGAATAATGACTTCATTTTTATTTGACATAGTGGCTGCATACAGATATATTTAGATGAAGTGTGTATATATAGATATAGATACATCCTCATGACACAGAACATGGAATTTAGTATCAAATTAGAATAAAATTTTAATAACATAATTATTAAGAAATTTCTCATTTTTCCAGAAACTAGACTTGTTTCATACGTAATATATATCTAGACACCCTTGGAAGACAAGTTTTTATCTAAATGTTCAGAGCAATTTTTTAAAGCTTGAAAATGCAATTGGACTGGTAACCCTTCACTCCACTTCACCCTAATGTCACTTACTTGTGCATTCTTTCTATTATTCATAAATTCATGTATTATTACGACTGAAAGAGACCTTAGAAGTCGTATAGTTCAGCCCTTTCATTTTACAAGGAAGACATCTGAGACCCATAGAGATGAACAACAGCCTCTACCTGTCCTTGCCAAGTCAGGGCGAGACGAACAGATAACTCCCAGAGACACTCATCTTCTAGGGACATATCTCCTCAAGCAAGAGAAGGGACATGGACAGCAGAGTTGCAGCTCTGGGCCACAAGAACCCAGTTCTGCTGTGGATACAGGAAGACCTAATCTGAGCTTGGTTCCAAGCATTCAAGCTGCTAGGAGGAAGTTTGGATTCAGGGGCAGGAGCAATAATAATAATCATGACAAACGTTATTGAGCACCAAGTATGTGCTAGGCAGGCACAGTCCTAAGCACTTGACATGGGATAACTCACGTAATCATCACAGCTATCCTGCATAGGATAAAACTGCTAGTATAATTAAGGAAACTGAGGCACAGGGAGATTGAGCCACTTCCCCAAGGTCACTCAGTGAAGGTTCAAATCCATGCGGTATGGATCCACAGCTCATGCTCTTAATCTCACATTAGGAGAAAACATAACAAGCCCAAAAATTGGTCCCAAAGGGTCCATCCTAGAATTATAGGTGCCCTGCATAACCTTGAATCAGATAGAGATCTCCTACAGCCCAATTCTATTAGATCTAGAATTCTAGAAATTTAAGAGCTGGAAAGGGCCTTGGAGAACATGTAATCTGGTGCTCTTTAATCTCTTTTGGTTTACAGACTTCTTTGAAAATCTGCTAAAAGGAATAAAACTTGTCCTCTGAAAAATGCATAAACACACATGATGGCACAGCAACAGACACACACAATTATGCATAAAATTTTGTGTTGCTTATGGAATCTCTGAATCCCATTTATAGATCTTAGGGGACCATAGGACCCCAGATTTAAAATTTCTGACTTAGACCAAACTTCACAATTCACATTTTATATAAAATTGTCTGTCTCATATCTCTGTACTCAAAGCAAAGAGGCTAGCTTTGTAAATGACAATGCTGTCTGACTGTTTTCACATGATGGTACATATAGAAAATAATAATACTGCATGGCACCCAGGCATAAAGAAAAAAACCTTCTCAAGACCAGAGGTGACCGGCCCCAAGAACCCAGCATCCCCAGACCTCACCAAACCACCCAAGGACTGAGAAGAATCAATATCTCCAAATATCCATACCCAATTCACAGCATAGCTGTTGGGAAGCCCTGCCTGAGAGTCCTCCACTAGATGACAAACTACAAACTGGCTTAGGATACCAGGGCTTAAATTTCCTTCTCACTCCCGAATCCACTTAAAATTCTCACTCCCACCACTAGCCCCAACTTAGTTTAGATTTTAAACCTCACTTCCCAGATCTTCAAAATAATAGCTAGATGGGGCCAGCCCAGGGGCGTAGTAGTTAAGTTCATGCACACTGCTTCAGCAGCCTGGGGTTCACAGATTCGGATCCCAGGTGTGGACCTGTGCACCGCTTATCAAGCCATGCTGTGGCAGGCGTCCCACATATAAAGTAGAGGAAGATGGGCACAGATGTTGGCCCAAGGCCAATCTTCCTCAGCAAAAAAAAAAACAAGAGGAGGATTGGCAACAGATGTTAGCTCAGAGCTAGTCTTCCTCACCAAAAAAAAAAAAAAAATCCTAACAAAATAATAGCTAGATGTATTAGTTATTGATTGCTGCTTAACAAATTAACCCAAACTTAGTGACTTACAAGAGAAGTATTTATTGTCTCACAGTTTGGGCGGGCAGCAGCTTAGCTCAGTGGTTCTGGCTCATCGTCTCTCCATCAGGCTGCAGTCGGAGTGTCAGGTGGGGCTGCAGTTACCCGAGGCTCGACCGGGTCAGGAGGATCTGCTTCCCAGCTCAAGCACAGAGCTCTCGGCAGGAGGCGGCAGTCCCTCGCCACCTGGGCCTCTCTGGGACGGCACACAACATGGCTTCCCCCACGGCAGGCAATACCAAGAGAGACAGAGAACCTCAAACGGAAACTGCAATCTTTTTATCACTTCATCTCAGAAGCGACGCTTCTGCTGTATTTGATTGTCACACAGACCAACACAGGCACAGTGCAGGGAGGAACCGCACCAGCGTGTGAATACCAGGAGGTGGGGTCATTGGGGGCCATCTCAGAGGCTGGCTCCCACACTGGTGTTTATTGAGTGTCTACTCACTTACAAGCACATATTTATAAAGTATTATCTCATTTATTTTTTACAGTAGTACTCTGAGATAGATAGCCCCATTTCACCATATTGGTCAAAGAGCCTAAGACCAAGGGATGTTAATTGCCCAAGGTCATACAGATGATAACTGGCAGAAGAGAAAGTCAAAACAAGGCCTATCTGTCTGTAAGGATTCACATTCTTTTCAACATGTTATTATATTTCCATGATGTGCTTTGCCTTCCTGAATCTCAATTTTTCTAGACCTCATTTCTCATCTATGAACCCCCTGTCATTTTCTTTTCAGTTCTGACCCATCATTCTATATTTTGCCCACTCGTGCTGCCAATTCCACACCCTCTGATTACTTAGGTCAACAGCACTTCCTCAGACCATATTTCACCCCATCTTCTCAATAATCATGTGAGATGTGCAAAGCATTATGTATCAAAATATAATTGTAACTTTAGTAATAGCTATTGTTTAAAAAGATGTAAAAAAGAAAAGTGTAAAGATGTTGAAGAACAAACCTGAAACATATAATTGTTTCATTTGCAGAGATTAACAAGTGTATTCCACTGCCAGTAAAAACAGGCTGAAGTTTCAGTGAGGAAGGAGAATGAGGCAAAGTGCAGGTGCCACTGAGATGATTTCCACACGTTTCCTGAAGACTCTACTGATTAAAATGGATACACAACAAGCTACAGGATGAAAGTGGCCCTGTAGAATATCAGCTGGCCATTCAAGTTTTCACTTCAAAACAAACAGGAGTCAAATATGAGAAACTGCCTCAGTTGCTGGCCTTTCTGTCTACCAACTGCACTAAGTGGTTCTTACTGAATGGACTGGTGGGTGTATATTAATTAAAGGACTCCCATCCTAATACCAACCTATCCAGGTGTTAACTTCCCTGGATATCAATTGGTCAACATGATATGAGCCAAGTAGATATGTCTAATCTAGTTTTCTTTCCACATATAAAAGAGCCTTAAAAATTGTGCTTCTTGAGATGCATCAAATCTGAAGTTACCCCTCTCTGGTCACTCTGAATAGGCAGTGGTAAAAATGTGTTGGAAAGATGGCGTATGCATATGTGTGCGTGCATTTGTGCATGTGTGTGAGTATGTGTATGTTTGCATGAACGTTGTTCTGTGATTAACAGTGAAAATCAGATTTCTTGTCCTATTTGTACATTGTTCTAAGTCACTCTCACTAAAGTCATGCATTTGTAGATATGACTTTCCCATTTTGAGGGAGCAGGGGATGTAGTCATAATCTTCCCCAACTTAGAAAAAACCCTGAAGCTTAGACAGAAGTTGTGGACCATATAGAAGAACCAAGACCTAAACTCATGTCTCCCAGCTCTAAATCTAATTCTCTGTCTACTACACCAAACCAGAGAATCACAATCAGAGAAAAACTATTGGGAGACGAAGGGCTTATGATATCGAAGTAAGAAATAGTATCTCCTTTCTCCATCTGATTTTAAAATTAAACAAGAAAAGGAGGTCCTCAAATTCTTTGAAGGGATAGAGCAATCTTACAAACACTGAAAAAAGCTAAATGGTATAGCCCACCAGCCTTAAAATATTTTTACCACTGTCTAAAATGTTCTCTAATTAGTTTCATTGTATCCTTTCCAAGAGACCCTTTATAAGACAAATGTTAATTTCTCAATTAGGAGCACTATACATTAATTCATGTGATAAAATAACCATGTTAGTATAAGCTAGTACAGAAATTTTCATCGTCCATGGAATCCTGCAGCCTCTGGAACAGGATCTTATAAACTTCCTGGAAGACGAGGTGCGTGGGTGAGTCTCTACCTCTCCCATACGTCTTCTTTTACAGAGCTATCTCATGATTTTGTCAGTTTTATGTGTTGACATTTTGTTTGAATAAAGAGTTATATTGTTTTTAAAACTCTGAAAACCACTGTATTAATTCATATTATAAGTTCTCTTTTGGTATGAAGATGCTGGGTAAACATTACATCCCTAGGACAAGTAGAAGGAATCACAGGACAAGGCCATTGAAAAAAATCAAACCCAGGGAAAATGTGAAATTCATGAATTCTGTCAATAGAGGGAGTGCTAGGCAAGTATGGAACTCAGAAACAAAAATTTTAAATGAGGAGACAATTCCAATGAGATGAGCCGGTGAAGGGGTTTCCTCTCCCATCTGCAAGACTCAGGGTTTGTTGTATGCTGGGGCTGGCCCTGCAAAAACTGGTGTGCAGCCCTCCTAAAAGAAGCTATGTTCAGTGTAAATCTTGAATGTTTTCAAGAACATCTTTGGCAGAGATCTTATGAAGCTAGGAAGGATACAACTGTGCCAGCAAGTTATATATAAAATGCATAAACCTGAGCACAGAGGATTTTTACAGGAGTGAAACTATTCAGTGTGATACTACAATGGTGGATGCATGTCATTATACATTTGCCAAAACCCATAGCATGTACAACACCAAGAGTGAACCCTAATGTAAACTATGGACTTTGCGTGATAATGATGTGTTGATATAGGTTCATCAGTTGTAACAAATGCACCACTCTGGTAGAGGATGTTGATAATGGAAGAGGCTATGCATATGTCAGGACAAGGAATACATGGAAAATCTCTACACCTTCTCATCACTTTTACTGTGAACTCTTGCTCCAAAAAATACAGTCTATTTAGAAAATTTGTAAACTTGTCTTTTCCCACTATCAATTGTTATTAGTGAGAAAATTGGATATATAAAGACCAATTTTGCCCAACTGCTCTGTACCACACACAGATTATAAACTTGTTGTTTTTTTCTAGAGACCTATAAACTATTCTCTCTTAACTATGTTTCTCTCATTAAGAATGAAGAAAGACCTTCATCAAGAGAGACTGACTTGTGGGAGAAAATGCAGGCCAACTGTTTTTTTGTCGTCTCGCTGTGAAATAAATAACAGCTATTTCTTTTTTTTTTTTTTTTTTTTTTTTTTTTTTTTAAAGATTTTATTTATTCAGTTTTTTCCCCCCAAAGCCCCAGTAGACAGCTGCACGTCATAGGTTCACATCCTTCCAGTTGCCGTACGTGGGACCCGGCCTCACGCTGGACGGAGAAGTGGCGCCTCGGGGCGCTCCCGGGATCCGAACCCGGGCCGCCAGCATCAGAGCGCGCACACTTAACCGCTAAGCCACGGAGCCGGCCCTAACAGCTATTTCTCTTTCCTTTAAGAAACATTAGAAGTCCCTCTCATTTATTTATCTTGTCAGTTTACCTTAATGATCATGCTATTAAGAGAAAGTATTGTTATTTCATGACATTGGAAACTCATGGTTTTAATAATAAATGCTTTAAGTGACAGAAAAAAAAAGAGAGGTGGCAAAAGTAATACAATGTAATCAATTATCTAGGAAATGCAAATAAGAGTTTCCCCCCCATCTGAAGTGACAATGATCATAATATTGCCCTTTATTTATATAGCTCTCAAAAGAGTTTTTACATGAAAAGACCACTCATGTGGTCATCAAAATTACCCTAAAACATGTGTAGAGTAATGAGAAATGAGAAAATCATGCCTCAGAGTATTAAGTGACTTTCCCAAAGTTGTGCCACCTGTATGTTGAACCAAACCTTTTGCTCTTAGACAGATGCCAGGATTCCTGTTAAGAGGGAGAAGAGGGAGAAGACATGAAAAAAATCCAAGTCTGGGCTGATTCTTCGCAAATTTGGTAACAGAAAGTGTAGGTGCCTTTCTCCCAAGGCAAATCCTTCATCTTTATTTTAGATCCTATCCAATCCTACTTCCCAGGAATGGTACTTAATCAATGATACCCTATTCTTATTTGTCTTCATATCTCCATTTCTACTGGATTTTTTCCTCTGATATATATATGTGACTATCCCAAGTCTCTCAAATACCAAACGAATAAACCAAACTTTTCTTGACCCTATGTCCTACTTAGATAGACACCATTCTGTCTCTTCTCAGTTAAACTTCTCAAAGACAGTCTATAATAATTGTCTCCACTTTCTGACCTCTTATTTATCCTTCAACCCACTCCCCTGTGCCTTCTACTTCTTCTATGCCATTGAAATAATTATTGCCCACTTAACCAGTGACATTTTTATCAATAATCCCAATGGGAATTTCTCAGTTTTGAATGACTGGACTTTTGAGCTGGTTTTGACAAAAAATTGATTGCTGTCATCTTATTGATACTCTTTCCTTCCTTGGCTTTTGTGTTGGAGAAGGATGGAATGGAAAAGGAACAGAAAGCTTTCAAGACAAAAACAACAACATATATAAAGACTCCAGGGCACAAGGGAAGTGAATCAAAGAATTAAAGGATAGCCCTTGTGATTGGAATATAGATAGTAGGGGTGAGCACAGCAGAAGGTGAGCTGGAAAGGTAGGTAGAAACGAGGTAATGCAGAACATTTTTAAGACTATAGATTTTATCCTAAGAAGAATGGATGAGAACTGAGGAAGGGTGTGATATAAATAGTTTATTAAAGACCACCCTGGCTATAGTCAGGAGAAAACATTGGTAGGTTGGATAGTGTGGACAGGCCACGTAGGAGGCTACTGTAATAGTTCAAGTAAAGACGATGATGGTGGAGAATAGGCTGGTGGTGATGGAGATGAAGAGAAATAGCTGGAGGCCACTTTATTCTGGTTTTGATCTGACTTTTCTGGCCACTTCTTTTTTTCCATGTGACTCCTAATTTACCATCCCTAAAATATTGATGTCACCCAAGATTAACTTTTTTCTACCTTTGAACCTTCTTCATTTCATTATTCACCATTGTATCTAAGTTAGACATATATATTAGTATCACTTGTATAGCTTTCAAAATAAAAATATGTCCAGAACTTATTTCTTCTAGCATTTGGCATATGCGATGGCCATGAGAATGGGCCTCTCAGATCTCTGCCTGCAGGCAGTGTAACTCGGTCAGTTCACTCAGGGCCCCAGCAGCACTCTGAAACCATCACAGTTTTATTGAGGCCATGCTGGAGGCCAGGCATTTCCCTAATTAATGAATTTCTTCTACATTTAACCCTATCTCGGTGTCTGTTTCCTGGATGACTCAAACTAACCTCAGCTGTACCAAGAGTAAACCAAGATAAAGGCAGTAAGATCAAAATTTGGGTTGGTTACCCTGCTACCTGGCAGTTGAATAGGATGTCATCTGGTTAGTAGGGTGGGCACGGATTGTCCTTGACACAAGGTGGCAGCACAAATGTTAAAATTTCAACTGTAGAAACCTGGGGAAATGTCCCAGTGGAGGAGAATGCTATGCCATGTGCAATGATAGGCATTTGAAAAATGATCCTAGTCATTGCCAAGTTGTTTTGACACACTGCAGAAGGATAATGAGAGACTAAGGGATGTTAACAAGCCGTTAAGGGTTAAATGTGAAAGCACTATGTCCTCTCTCATAACCCACAGGATGTCCTTATCTCAAATAGAAGAAGGGCAGACAGACATAGCTGAGCAGTAAGCTAAAGACTTAATTGTTAGTCTTAGAGTCCCAGAGATGTATGAATGCTCAGCCAAGGCAGGTGTGTTAGGTAAAAGTCAGCTTCCTGGTAGGAAAACCTAAGGCCCTTAAACATCCCGAATGGATGCCCCTGAGGATGTTGACTCTGCAACCCCTGAGACCTACAGATTTACACAAGTGGTCCACACTTCCCTAATAAGAGCTATCACTTCTGCCTTGCTAGAACATGCTGCAGAGGCCTCTCCCTCACAAAGCATTATGTGCTCCTCTCAGGAACTTCCTATTTGATCTACCAGGCTGATAACTACCAGAGGTAAAGCCCAGCAGAACCAGACGGGATACATAATGGATCAGATAAGAGAGGAAAGAGATGATATACCTAAAGTGTTGCAAGAATTAGTCAGCATTTGCCAGCAGGAGCTAAGGGAGAACTCCTAGGACGGGGTTTTGAAGGTATTTGATCAAGTGAAGGAAGAATATAAGACTGGAAAAGCAATAATTCAGTGATATGGGGGCATTTTCTTGGGACACAGGATTTAGCACCTTAGCAATGGCTCCAGGGAATGGCCAATTCACTGCTGGGATGACTCTTAGAGGGCTGGAAAAAATGACAGCCACTGTCAACAAAGTGGAAATGCCTGATTTGTCCTAGCAGAAAATAGAGAAAGGAATAGAGACACTGGGAGAAGTGGAATAATATGTGAGGGCAGAAGAACTACCAGAGGATTATGTTCCATGGGAGGGCCCAGAGTCCACACTGTTCACCAAGGCCATCAGGAATGTGCTGGTGAGAGGGGCGCCCGCACCACTGAGAAGTTCAGTGGCAGCTCTCCTCGCAGACCAGGTATGGTGGCAGGAAATGCCTTCACAGAACTGGGCTAGTTTTATCTCAGGAGATGATGGGATCCTGAAGTAATTGAGATCAGGTGGTGTGATGCTCAATTGCTGGACCCACAAGGCTACAATTACTACGAGGACCAGCAAGGTCAGAGGGGTAGCCAAGGCCACTGGACCTGCAAGGAGTTGAGACAGTTAATAGAGAATGATGAGGGCCGGCCCCGTGGCTTAGCGGTTAAGTGCGCACGCTCTGCTGCTGGCGGCCCGGGTTCGGATCCGGGCACGCACCAACGCACCGCTTCTCCAGCCATGCTGAGGCCGCGTCCCACAAACAGCAACTAGAAGAATGTGCAGCTATGACATACAAACTATCTACTGGGGCATTGGGGGGGGGGAAATAGAGAATGGTGAACCAAAAAGCAAAATAGACAGCCAGCCAACCAAGGTGTTGTTAACATCTCTAATGTTAGGGAGAGGGGAGCAAGAATGGAGGAACAGGACATCACATTGAAGGTGATTGCTCCAATAAAAATTTACAATCTTTTGCTCATTTTCCAGACCTGAGCTGATTTTCAGGACCAGAATTGGAACCCATTGGCTGAAAAGATGGCCAGGCCCCTAGGAAGAAGACCCTGCATTATATACTGGTGATGATTTTCCCAGGCCTTTCCCCAAAGGGACATATAGCCTTTTACTTGGGTGAATGAACACTGGGAAAAGAATAAACATTTGTTGATGATTTAAGAGAAGAAAGCAAGCTGGCAAGAAGGCCAGAAGAGTTAGGGAAGGTTTTAAGAAGAAAATAGGCTTAATCAATAGGATTAATTCCCATCTACTACTTATCATTTTAAAAAGCTGTGAATCAAGTTATAGAAAGTATATTCTATGACCACAGTGGAATTCAATTTGAATTCAATAACAGAAAGATATCTGGAAATCCCCAAATACTTGGAAACTAAATAGCACAGTTCTCAATATCTCACAGTTCTGAATACATCAAAAGGGAAATAATAAAATATTGTGAAATAATTAAAATACAACATATCAAAATTTATAAGATACAGCTATTGCCTGTATAAAATACTCTCTGCCTCAGTCTGTAATAATTTTAATTAGTTTACTTTTATTCGGTTTAGTATCTAGAATATAAACTCTGAGAGCAACAATTTCCTCTTTTTCTACACTGTATCCCCAGTTCCTAGCATAATGCTCAGTCCCAATTAAAGAAATATATATGTAGATGAACTCCACCACTCAGAAGCAACCACTACAAAAATTTAAGTGCATATGCTTCCAGAATTTTCTAGGTATGTATAAAAATATTCATATTATTTTTTACAATAATGGAATAATATTATCCACATCCATTGTAGACATTTCCCCAATTAACAATATATTGAGAAGCAATTTAAGTGTGAATAAATAAAGATATACATCACTTTTTAGTGGTTGAATAATATTGTATTATATATATTTATCATATCATAAATTCTGGTTATTATTCAATCTCTAGCCATGGACATTTAGCCTTCTGGTTTTTTATACTAAAACAATAATGCAATAACTCACACACACACATCATACTTATCTGACTATTTTTTTAAGGAAAAATTTCTACAGTTACAATGGCCACTTAAAAGGTATACAGATGTAAGTGTTTGATACAAAATGACAAATTCTAGAAATAATGTACAAATTTCACAACATACTAACCTAGGTATTTTTTTTTTAAAGCGATTATCTTGATCTTGGAGTCAAGTGTACATCGATAATTCTATTTGCCCCTTTCACTCAAGTAATGGTTAAAATGACAATTTTTCTTTGCAGCTTCCTAGTAGTCCATTAATAAATATTGCTAACAATTGTGCATTTTAAGATTTTTTAAACAAGCTGTTTTTGTTGTTATTTACAAACTGTTGATGAATGAAACTACAGTACCAATAAGGCTAATTGTTGAGCAGAATGAACTTGATCAAGCACTTATTTTGCAAATGCCTTAAAATTCGAGCAGACTACTTGATGTAAAAAATATTTACTCGAGGATGAAGCTATTCTTTCTCTTCTCCTACAGATCTTTTGTAGCTACTTTGGAAAGTAGGTGCTCTAGGAACCAAATTCCAAGTTTAATACACTGTTATTCCAAAATAGTATTCATTTTAGCCTCAATTTCTCCATTGACAAGATACAGATTATTATCACTTGTTAGCACTTGTATAATAGCTGGCTGGCAGAAAAATGATGGGATGTATGTCAGATAACTACTAGATTCCCCCACATTAGTTCCAGGCACTTTACACTACTATAATTGTTGTAATCTCACCATGAGATAAGTAGGAATATTATGAATGAAGGAACTGGAGCAACAAAAATTTAATAGTCAGGGGGCCAGCCTGGTGGTGAGTTAAGTTCCCGCATTCTGCTTCAGCAGCCCCGGGGTTCATGGGTTCAGATCCCGAGTGCGGACCTACTCACCACTTATCAAGCCAGGCTGTGGCAGGCATCCCACATATAAAAGGGAAGAAGATGGGCACAGATGTTAGCTCAGGGCCAGTCTTTCTCAGCAAAAATAGGAAGCTTGGCAACAGATGTTAGCTCAGGGCTAATCTTCCTCACCAAAACAAAACAAAACAAACAAACAAACAAAATTTAATACTCAGTAGTCAAATAGGCAGAAAAAAACGCTATCATAACTTAGATTTTCCCACATCATATTTCAGCTATCAAATAACTGGCCCCTGAATAGGAAAATGCAATGGATCATGTTCTTAACTAGTAAGTGATTCTTTGAATGTGATAGGATTTAAATAGCACTCGATAACTCAGATTTGGAGAATAGATGGCACCAGTCCTACATTCCAAAGGGAGGTTAAAGCAGGATCAAATCCTAAGCAGGATTTGGATATGCAAATAAGGCATCTGAGAAACTGTTTTGCTCCCCCATCCCAGGATCATGTGGGGTCACACAGACCCCTTAGCCAATCTGTCACCTCCAGCCAAAAAAAAAAATGAGATTGAAGAGAAAAGGGAAGGCAAAGATTAGAAGAGATTAGGAGGAGGAAGGAGGTTGCTGTGGCCCACTCTGCATGCACTAACACCACCCTGAAGCCCGGGGAGAGGAGCATTGATGGCGTAGTCAGAAAGCTTGAGATATTTGCTCTGGAATTTGGAGATCACTCCTGCCTGACATCAGACTCACGCCTGATAAATCTGCCTGGCCTGGTGGCTGACCATGGCTGGCCTATCTCTCTGAAGACTGAATCAAGAGAGATTGTTCCATTGTAGTCGATGTGTTCCTGACACAAGAGACAATTGGCCTGGGTGTTGTCCTGCTCAAGAAGATTGCTTTCCTACATGAGATAATCCAGCAGGGAGTAAACCCTCTAAATTCCTAAGAACTAAAGGAGAAGCTATACACAGTCAGCCAGAAAATGTATTCCTCAGCATCAGGGAAAGGTAGGTGCAGTATCTCCAATGATGGAGGAGGGAAGGTGCAGTGCTCTCCAAAGGGCACACAGAACACTTTTGCCAGTAAAAGTTGACTTTCCACATCTGCCATGGCCAGAGGAAACCAACACAAATCAGTGCCAGACAAGTAGTGCCCATAAATATATCTGCCTTCCCCACACCTCTTTCAACTCTAGGAAAAGAGTGAGAGGCAACCTCAAGAGTGGGGAAGGAGGAGAAGCACTCTGTGGAGAAATAAAGAATCTAACTAGGCCCCTCTTTCCACAGCTGGTGGCCAATCTAAAGAAGGGGAGAATCTTTAACTTCAATGAACTTAAAAATTCTATTTCATGCAAATAAATATTTGAATGACCTGAGATTGTCCGCAGGACCAAAAAGTAACCTGAAAAGTTATGAAACCAGCTTTAAGTTTATCCATGGAGCAAGAGGAGAATTGGCCCCACAGAAAAAGTAGTATAGGATAATGGGAGACGAAAATTAAGCTGCCTCGTGATTGCACACTCCCTCTGTGTCCCACTATTTCAATATAATGATTCTACAATAAACCAAAAGAAAAGTGTTATTTTTATTAGGCAAAATATAATAGCATCTGTAGACTACAATGCATCAAGTATGACAGTCACAGTCTGTCAAATAACAATTGGATATCCACAATAGGAAAAAGGCAAGTTCTTGTTATGGATCTTCAATTAAAGAGGCATTGTTAAGTAACAGACTTCAGCTTTATAACATGAATATCAATCAGTCTAAAGGTATTGATTAAGCTCCATCTATGTGTCCATTTCTCTTTCCCTCTCCCTCAAAGGAGTAAAGATTCTGATTAAAGCAGCATTAAAACACTTAAAAGGTGTGGTTCCAATTAAAAGTTCAATACAGATTTTGAAATTTAAAAAAAAAGAATATTAGAAGAGGTTAAGAAAGCTTACTTTATGAAAAGTTGAGTTTTAAAAATGTGTGTTTTATTACTCACATAAGCTTGGGTTTGTTTGAATTTGACATGTGCTTATTCCTGAAAATAAATAGGATATTTGAGGGGCCAGCCCCGTGGCTTAGCGGTTAAGTGCACACACTCCGCTGCTGGCCGCCCGGGTTCGGATCCTGGGCGCACACCGACGCACCGCTTCTCCAGCCATGCTGAGGCCGCGTCCCACATACAGCAACTAGAAGGATGTGCAGCCGTGACATACAACTATCTACTGGGGCTTTGGAGGAAAAATAAATAAATAAAATTATTTTTTAAAAAAATAGGATATTTGATACTAGAAAATCCTGAAAAAGAGCTAGAAGTAAAGATACCATATCTAATTTATTCAAATCAGCAGGTGGCCCAAATCTATTTACACTTCATAAATATTTCAATTATAGAAACAAAAGAAAACAGCAACATAAAAACCAAAGAAATCAACACCACAGAAACTGCTAACAGCATATGATGCTTTTAACCTCTTTAATATAAACATATTTTTCATATATTTTTATTTCTAAATATATTTAGCAACCATGCATTTTTTTCTTACCTCAGGGTTCACTAACACACGATAAGAAATGGACTTTTTAAACAATTTACTTAAATGCATTATTATAAAAATAATTTTAACAAAAACTAATTTATTAAATTTAATAATTAACAATTAAATTAGTTAATTAATAAGTCATTATTAAATAATTAAATTATCAACTGCAATAAACCTTACAATCATATTTTATTGCTAAATTATTTTTATCTCCAAAAACAAGTAAAAAATGTTAAAAGAGAAACTTAAAAAACAACAAAAATTATATAGGTATACTATCTGATTCTTTTTGAAATTAGGAGAATATTGAAAAAGAAGGGAAGGAAAAAAGAAGGAGGGGGATAGAGCAAAAGAGGAGAAGTTGAGAAAAACCTTAAATAAACAAATAAGCTAATAATATATCAAGTGGTAAATAAACTAAAAATATACGAAATGGTTGCAGTTTCAGTAAGAGCAGGTAACATTTTGATTTACAGAGTCCCATTAAAATTGGATCAATGAAACTCACTAACTAGATTTTATTGACACTATAGGGGGAAAAATCTGTCTATGTCCTGGAGTTCCAAAATGGAAGAATAAATCCAGGAGCTACTAGAGGCCATCCTGCCCATAGAAGATGAGAGCCGGGCTGAGAATAAACACAAAAGAAAGCAGAGCTGCAAGATGGAGAGAAAAATTCCTGTCAACATCTTTGACCCCTTGGATACAACAGGGTCTATGGAACATAGCCCTGCGACTTGCATTTAGGGGAACCAATAAAGCCCCTGTTTTTTGTCTAAGCCAAATTGAGTTTTTTTTAATAACACTTGCAAATGAAAGTGTCCTGATTAATGCAATTCAAAAGTGAAATTTATTATACACAAGTAGTTAGAAAGTTGAAACTGATTAGCTGAGTGTTGGTGTGGTAGTGGTTCCAAAGACGTTCATGTCCTAATTCCTGGAACTTGTGAATATGCCCCCCTACGTGGTAAAAGGAACTTTGTGGGTGTGATTAAATTAAGAATTTTGAGATGAGGCGATTATCTGGGTAGGCCCAATGCATTCACAAGGGTCCTAATAAGAGTTAAGCAGGAGGAGTCAGAGCAGAAAGAGAGAAAGCCAGACGCAGAGACTGGAAGAGGGAAGCAGAGATTAGAGGCATGAGCTTTGAAGACGGAGGAATGGGCCACGAGCCAAATAATACAGGTGGCCTCTAGAAAAGGGAAACAGATTCTCCCCCCACAGCCTCCAGAAGGAATCAGCCCTGCCGACATCTTGACTTAGCCCAGTGATTTGTACTTCTGGATTCCATAACTGTAAGAGAATACATTTGCGTTATTTAAACCACCAAGTTTCTGGTAATTTGTTATAGCAGCCATTAGAAAATAACAGTAGTTGGGGCTGGCCCAGTGGTGTAGTGGTTAAGTTTGTACGCTCCGCTTCAACAGCCCAGGGTTCACAGGTTCGAATCCCAGGGGCGGACCTATGCACAGCTTATCAAGCCATGTTGTGGTGGCATCCCATATAAAGTAGAGGAAGATGGGCACAGATGTTAGCCCAGGGCCAATCTTCCTCAGCAAAAAGAAGAGGGTTGGCAACAGATGTTAGCTCAGGACTAATCTTCCTCACCAAAAAAAAAAAAAAAATGAAAATAATAGTTGGACATTTCATGGAAGCATTTTGTGTGTTATTCCAATATTCTCTACATGATTAAGAGAATTATCCTTCTAACAAAGCTAAAATTAGATTTGGGGTATGCTGAATTGAGAAACAAAATATTGGTTTGTACTTAAATATTTTCTCTACTCTGACTACTGAAAGATCCCAGGAACAGTGATACTCCAATAACAATGAGCACATCTAGCAATCAAATCTTGGTTTCTAAAACCATTCTCCATTAAAAGAAGCAGCACCCATTAGAGAAATGTCTGATTCTGGGGCTGGAGTTGGGAAAGTACAAGATGAGTCTGGAACATCTTTTTGAGCCAGAAAGTAATAAAGTACTCAGTGAATGAAAAGGACACGTCAAACTGACACAGAAGCCAATATAAAGGAACTTCCACTGACCAAATCAAGAACAGTGTGAGCATCAAAATAAATAATAACAAATTACAGCCCATTTTATAAAATAGGAGTTTGTGAATCCATATAAATAAAAATAAATAAATAAATAGGGAGAAGAGAATCTTATACTATACTGGAAACTAGTAAATATAGAAGGAATGCTTAAATCAGAAAAATCAAATATTTAGCAACCATTATCATAATAATACCATTAATTCAGCCAAAATATATCAATGGATACTAAAATTAATGGGTAAAAGTTTGACAAAGAATAAGATATTTACATATTAAAAGAACCAAAGAAATTGCAAAAAGAAAAAGATAATTATGGCATTAAGCTAGCCCTGAAGTCTAATCTACCCTCTGCATAGAAATGCTTCCCAAATACTTATTAATTATAAAGAGAATCGAGTAACTTTTGAATGGACAAACCTTATAGAGACCACCTCAATCAAGGATTCAAACTGAGTATCACCAATGATGGAACAAATTAAAATCACAGACCACCTGATAGGATGCAATAAAAAGAACACACCATTGCTTCTGTGTTTCTGCGATATTCCTGCCACGTAACATAATCTGAATCTAAGGAAACATCAGACCTACCCAAATTGAGGAGTATTCTACCAAATAATTGGCCTGTAAAGGTCATGAAAGTCAAGGATGACTGAGATTCAAGATTGAAGGAGATTAAAAAGAAATGACAATTAAATGCAACATGTGGTCCTTGACTGGATCTTTTTGCTATAAAGCATATTATTGGGACAACTGCCAAAACATGAGGGGGTAGGCAACCATCTAGAAGTAATGTAGCAATGTTAATTTCCTGATTTTGATGATTATATGGTATTTAGGTGGGAGCATGTCCTTGCTTTTGCAATTACACATTAAGTATTGGAGCGTAATGGGCATTATGTCAGTAACTTGCTTTCAAATGGTTCAGAGAAAAAAAGTTCATTGTACTATTCTTGCAAATTTTCTACAAGTTTAAAATTATTTTAAAATAAAAACACTCAAAACTGTGATTAAATTTTTTGAAAAAATAAACCCAGAAACTACAGTTAGATTTGTGCAGCTCTGATGCCAAAGTCAGCACCATGGACAGACAAGGTTAATTATGTTGTCTTGATTATGCCTGGTTCTTAATAACCAAATCCCAAAACAGATGTGTATAAGTTAAAAGACCACTTGATGGAATTTGAAGGTGCACTAGCCACAACTGTTTCCTCGTTTCAACATCTGTTACTGACACTGATGCATTTCTAATCTCCTCCTCCAGAGAACATAACCTGTGTAGTAGACACCATGGTTGTCTACACGGTGTCTGTTCCTCCTTCCTCTTTCCTAACACAATCCCACTCTTGTTTAGGTGTCTACTCCTCGCACCATCACCAATGTTTTTAAATTTACTTATTTATTTATTTACTGTGTTTGTGTGTGTCTGAGGAAGGACAGCCCTGAGCTAACATCCATGCCAATCCTCCTCTTTTGCTGAGGAAGACCGGCTCTGAGCTAACATCTGTGCCCATCTTCCTCCTCTTTATATGGGATGCCGCCACAGCATGGAATGGCAAGCGGTGTGTCCGTGCTCGCTAGGGATCTGAATCCAGGCCGCCAGCAGCAGAGTGTGCACACCTAACCACCACGCCACAGGGCCGGCCCCAATTACCAATGTTTTGAAAAGAAATTTGATGGACCCCGGCACCAGAGTTGGGCCTTACCTATCTAAAAGTAATCCCATTCCCCATGCTAGAGATTGGGTCAGCTAATCCAATTAGTTTGTGGTAGTCCCCTAGCCTCAAAAATTGGTTCAGGAATTAGCTTGTAACCTAATAAGGACCAATGAGTCATGAAGGAGGGTTTTCTGGATGTTTCTGATAAGAAGCTTCTTAGCTTTTAGAAGCAAAATAGAGTACTTTCATCTTCTCCATTATATGGAGCCTAGAACCTCTAAAAGGCATTTTACCACCAAGAGGCAAATCAGCCTAAGGAAATCCCATCACTCTAGAAGGAACAAAACTAAGGAAACTGCAAAGAAAAGGAGTTGTTCTCATGGTGTTAAGCCAGCCCTGAAACCCATCCTGCCTTTCTATGTTACTTTGTGAGCCAATTTAAACTAGTGGGATTGAACTGAATTTTCTGTTACATACTTCCAAAGTATGCTGATACAATCTGTATTTTCAGGTTTGAAAAGGTGGCACACACAGGCCAATCTTTCCAGGTAATTTCTTATTTTATTCTCCTCTAAAGCCTAATATGAGAATAGTGGGAAGAAGAAGAGAAGGAAAAGAAGGTAAATAGTCTATTAGTTGAAAAGAAATTTGGAGTTAGAAAGGTATTTGCATATACATGTAAAATAGGAAAAAGTATTTTATTTATTTAACAAACATGCATATGGCACTTACGTGTCTGGCACTGTTTAGATGTTTTATAATGTTAACTAACTTAATTCCTATAAAAATTTATGAGAAATTGTTATTACTATCATCCCCATTTTTTTTTTTTTTGTGAGGAAGATCAGCCCTGAGCTAACATCCATGCTAATCCTCCTCTTTTTGCTGAGGAAGACCAGCTCTCAGCTAACATCTATTGCCAATCCTCCTCCTTTTTTTCCCCAAAGCCCCAGTAGATAGTTGGATGTCATAGTTGCACATATCATCCCCATTTTTAATTGGAGAAATTGAGGCACGTGGATGTTAAGTAACTGGCCTAAGGTCACAGCTAGCAAGAGGCAGAGCCAGGATTCAAATCACTATGTTATATTAATCCCAGACAGAGAAAAGATCATCTAATGAGGACACTTCAGTATTACGTATGTACAAAAGGATACGGCATGTGGTCAATTCACATGCAAACCTAGGATTTGCATCAGAGAAAATCAACATTTCTCATACATCAGAAAACATAAATGGAACTATTAGTCACTTACCTAAAAAAAGATAATTACTGTATGTCTATGTTTATCTAAAACCAATACATGAATAGATAGTAGCACAAACTCAGTAATTATGAAGTAGGGTCTATTATAGTAGAAAAGCCTGTTAAAAATAGAAAAAGAAAAATTCCTCTTGTTAAAAATAGAGGGTGTTTGGAAGATATAGTGGAAAATGTGAATAATTTTAGTTGTCAACTGGGAAACAGTACCAGACACAATTTTCTTTTTTGTCCAATACAATCAAGACTTTGCTTATTCAAGTCTGCCTAATTGACGCCTGAACTTCATTTCCCATCACCTTTACCTAATTAGTCTAGTCTATGGTTTCCAGAGAAGGTAGGTCTAACAAATCTTCTCCAGGCTCGGGAGGGAAAGAAAAGCAGCAGGAAGACCTCTCAGCTATGCTAAAGAAAGTCCTGTGTTGTGCCACGGTTTGTATATGACTTAGGGGGGCTGCCTGTCTCCCCTTGAACAAATCCTCTTTGAATATTTCCCTTTCAAAGCTGTCCATCATGGTTGAAGTGAGTGTAGAGAAGAGGCCTAATGATAGAACAAAGAGAAGAAGAGTAAGATGGGAACTCTCCTTCACCCACCATGACTGAAGTGCTCAATGATGCCTTTAAGTGTTTAAATGCTGCACTGTCTAAATTTTAAATCGACAAACATAATATCAAGCATACAGTAAGGTTAACAGCATAATTTAAAATGTCTCTACTTGCTACAAGGAAATTGATCAGAAACAAGCCAGCAGTAAAACTTCACCGGACAGTTTTTAAGCTGCCTGCCCCATTCCAATCAGTCCCCAAAGCCCAGCTACATTCTAAGAGGGCGATCAACATTACTGGTAAACTGTTTTGTTGCTGTTGTAGTTAGCATCTTGATTCTATCTATATCAAATGTGTGTTAACTTTACTTTTTTGTTTTTTCCATTTCTGAATGTCAGAAAACATGTCTTTACATTGATATTCCCCACAGTATGTAGAATATAGCAGCTATTAAACAAATGCATTTGAATAAAGGAATTACAAAGACCACGCAGCAGGCGTCGTGAGCAGCGGTCATAACTCATCGCCCTTAACCTGTCTTGCTCCTCTTCTGCAGCACCGCCTGTGGAAAGCAAATGAATGGTTGGTTCTGCTCATTCATAAGCTCAAGTTCATTTTCCTGCCACATTTCAGAAATCGCCTGGTTTCACTGATTGCACGATACATGAGGCCCTGCTCTGGGGGTTCCTTCAGCCCAGAACGCCCTCTCTTCTCACAGTCTTACCCATTTTTTAAAGTGCATCTCCAAGTGTTCCCTCCCTGACATAGAAGGAACATTAGCTAAATTTAGAAGGACTGAATTTTAGTCCCAACTCTTACTCTGACTTGCTGTGTAATGTTCGACAAGTTATTTAACTTTGTTCAGTATCAGTTTGTTTTTTCAAGTCGAAGGTTGAACTGCAAGGAAAGTTACAAAATGATACCCAATAGGGTTGTATATATGTTTCCTTTGACCACTCTAGTGTGGTGTGTGTGTGTGTTTTAAATTTTAAATGACTTACCAACATTTTAAAGTTGAGTAGAATTTTTTGAGTAGAATCTCAAAAAATACAGAGAAGACATTTTTCTAATTTTATTGCACTTATAAAATAATTTGATTAATAAGTTTATTGTAGGCTTATCATTTTATCTTTGCTTTTATAATATGTTGCTAGTTACAATCTTGACTTATTTGATGGTGAGTAACTGAGCAGGAATGCAATTGCAATTTTAGGTTCCTGTGGGAAAAGGCAATGTGTTTATAATGCATTTTCCAGAAATGAATTGGAAAAAGTAACGGTTATCTTGTGATTTTTGTTATTTTATAAGTTCACATGCCCACTAAACTAGATTTAACTCTTGTTATAATTAGTTGTGATTTCAGAGTTTATGAGGTTTGCTGATACAATCAAATTTAGATTGTGGCTAAGGTTGTTAATATTTTCTTAAAAGTAAGTTTAGTTGGTAGCTGTGGAGTATAAATAGTTGAAATTTGAATCAGCGCCAACCAAATTTGCTTCTGTTTTCTCTCAGCTGCTTGTCTTTCACATTAGAAAATAAAGGGGAAAAAGAGCCAAAAATCTTAGTCGTGCTTACCAAGTACTTGAAGTTAGTTTTCAATTGACATTCAAATAAATATTAATGGAACAACATTTTATTTATTTTGTTGCAATGGGTATAAAATTGAAATATGACATTGAAGGTCATAGGAGCTCTTGGGAAGGCTCTAATAGGATGAAAAAAATGTGATAATTGCCATTATGGGCACAACCAATTTTGGGTTGGGTCATGTCAGCTGTTTAGTTCTAGTTCTTATATTAATTTGTTGTAATAATAAACCACTTGCATATTAATACCTGTCTCACAAAAGATTAGATAGGTTAAAAAATGCTTTGAATTAAAAGAAAACTCACCATATAAATTCAAGGAATCATTCTCAGTTTTCTCCTCCCAATTCTACAAGACTTCTCCTAAGTCCATTTATATTTGGACCTCAACCCATGGGTTGAGAATCTATTCAAGTTCAATATTAAACGAAGTAATTCAACTAATAATGCTACAGACACTTATTTAAAGAGATGTTCTGAATAAATTATTTATAAAAATCTGGGTTAACTGGCCAAAGAAGTGCTTAAAATTTTTCAAAATTAAATAATCAATGTTTTATTACTTAAAGGGAAAATTGATGGCACAGAAAGAGTTTTAATGATTCAATTAATGGAAAATTATAATGAAATTTCTTTAAATTTGTTTTCAACATCCTAGTGTACCACTAGATTCATTACCATTGTCTTTACATTCAAAGGTATTAATATCAATGGAATAATCGAAGACAATCAAAATGGAACTCATTTATATCCAATTCTCCTTTTCCCAAGGCTTTATATTGCAGGTTTATGTAGCCTTTGGATTGAAAACAGAAAAAAAAATTTTCTTGGCTAAAAAAATTAGCTTTTCTGGTTCTTTCAGAATAAACAGAAACAGAAGAGTGGTATGTCAAATGGCTAATTGTTTGTTTCATTAGAAACCCAACCACCAGAAGACAATAATAAAACCATACTCAACTAATCTAATTTTTATTTATTTATTTATTTTTCCCCAAAGCCCCAGTAGATAGTTGTATATCATAGCTGCACATCCTTCTAGTTGCTGTATGTGGGACGTGGCCTCAGCATGGCCGGAGAAGCGGTGCGTCGGTGCACACCCGGGATCCAAACCCAGGCCGCCAGCGGCGGAGCGCGCGCACTTAACCGCTAAGCCATGGGGCTGGCCCAATACTCAACTATTCTAAACAGCCAAACTGAAATAAATTTCCATTTATTTCAGATGTCCAGAACAAAAATACCAGCACTTCAGTTAAAAGCAAACACACAGCACAATTATGTTGTTGATATGACTATAATAATTAATCCCATCAACTCTAATTAAACCTAATGATCAAATCCCTGGGAATTTCTTCAGAGTTCATAACAGGCAAGAATTTCATCTATTATTAAATCATCCATAGAAAGCTTACAGTGACACTGTTAGTGATATGCTATATTAAGCTACGCTAGACCGTACTTGCTTGACTTTTTTAAATAAAAGAAAATGTAAAACATAGCCTCAAGTTTTATTGTATTTGTTGAGAATGATACAGAAGAAATGGTGAATATTAGTTAGCTATTGAAGTGTAACAAATTGCCCCAAAATTGAGTGCCATACAACAGTATTATCTCACTATTTCTGCAAATCAGGAATCGAGGCACAGCTTAGCTGGATCCTTCAGCTCTGGATCTCTCACAAGGATCATCTTGGAAGGCAATCAAGCTGTCAACTGGGTCTGCAGTCACCTTAAAACATGACTGGTGGTGGAACTATTTCTAAGCTCGAGAGGGGCTGTTGGCAGAATTTAGTCCTCTCCAGCTCTCGGATTAAGGGCCTCAGTTGCTCACTGACTGTGGCCAGATGCCAACAATGTCTTCAGCTCTTTATCATGCAGGCATCTCCATAGGGTAGCTCACCACATGACAGCTTGCTTTATCAGAGCAAGCGAGTAAGAAGAGCCAAAGGGAGAGTCTGCAAGAAAGATGGAAATCACAGACTTTTACAACCTAATCTCAAAGTGACACCTCTTTTGTCTGTTCTATTTGTTAGAAGAAAGCCACTAGATCCAGTTCACACAAAAACTGAGGGGATCATACAAGGGGTGAATAGCAGGAGGTGGGGATCATTGAGAGTTATTTCAGAAATGGTCTACCGTGTGGTGCCAGTACTACTAAACTATAGGGGTTGTCTGAGTAGAATAGTGTCCCCCTAATATTCATATCCTTCTCAGCACCTCAGAATGTGACCTTATTTGGAAACAAGGTTGTTGCAGGTGTAATTAAGTGAAACTTATGTCATACTGGAGTAGAGATCAGCCCTATAATCCAATATGACCAGTGTCCTTTTAAGAAAAGAAGACACACAGAAACATACAGGGAGAATGCCAGGTGACAACAGAGGCAGAGATTGGAGTGATGCCCCTACAAGCCAAGGGATGCCAAGGATTTCCAGCAACCACCAAAATCTAGGAAAGATCCTACCCTAGAGCCTTCAGAGGGAGCATGGCCCTCGCTTTCAGATTTCTAGCCTCCAGAACTTTGAAAGAATAAATCTGTTGTTTTAAGCCACCAAGTTTGTTCATACTTTGTTACAGCAGCCCTAGAAAACTAATATTTTTATATAGGTGCTAATTTAAAGAATAACTATATAGATCATCCCAGTTAACAGAACTTTTTCTTCTGAAGAAAACAGTGTTTCTTCAGGTTAGATTAAGTAATACACAGATCTCTCTTTAAAGAAGAAAAATTCTCACGTATTACCAGTGATAAAACTATCTTAGGGGCCCGCCCAGTGGCGCAAGCAGTTAAGTGCACGCACTCCACTGCAGTGGCCCGGGGTTCGCCAGTTCGGATCCCGGGCACGCACGGACGCACCGCTTGGCAAGCCATGCTGTGGCAGCGTCCCATATAAAGTGGAGGAAGATGGGCACGGATGTTAGCCCAGGGCCAGTCTTCCTCAGCAAAAAAAGAGGAGGATTGGCAGATGTTAGCACAGGGCTGATCTTCATCACAAAAAAAAAAACTTTATTATTTTAGTTTTATGATAGATGATATTGCTTTGCTGAACATAAATGACACTTGTTGGGGTTAATAGTAGAGTATTTGCAAGTTTTACACTTCATTTATTGTGGGACGGACAGACTTGTAGGTGGCCTCAGATACCTGTCTCCTGGTATTACACCCTTGTATAATCCCCTTCCCTTGAGTGTGGGACCTGTGACTCTCTTCTAACCAAAAGAATACGGCAAAGGTGATGGGACATCACTATCACAGTTACAGTATGTCATATAGGATTCCATCTTGCCAGAGACTCTCTCTCTCTCCTGCTGGCTTTAAAGAAACACGTTGCCGTGACTCTTACAACTGCAAGTAGTGAACCCTGTGAGCGACCTGAGCGAGCCTGGGAATGAACTCTGCCCCAGTCAAGCCTCCAGATGAGACACAGCCAAGCAGAAGCGCTGACTAAAGCCTTGTGAAGCCCTGAGCAGAGGGCACAGCAAGACCTGCTCAGACTCCTGACCCACAGAGACGTCAGATAATACATGCAGGCGGTCTAAGGCTGCTGTGTCGTGCTGACTTGTCATGCAGCAACAGACAACCAATGCTCAACTTGATTCTTTTGATTTTAAGCATGATGATCCCTCATTTGAGTTATTATTGTCATTTTTTGCAGGAGGAAGTTTTAAATTTTTTTAAAGACTTTATTTTTTCAGACCAGTTTTAGGTTTACAACAAAACTGAGAGGGAGGTACAGAGATTTCTCAGATACCTCGTCCCCCACATCTTCATAGCCTCCCCCATGATCACCCTCTCTCACCTGAATGGTACTTTGTTTTTTTGTGTGTGTGTGAGGAAGATTAGCCCTGAGCTAACATCTGTCGCCAATCCTCCTCTTTTTGCTGAGAGAGACTGGCCCTGGGCTAACATCTGTGCCCATCTTCCTCTACTTTATATGAGACGCTGCCACAGCACGGCTTGACAAGCAGTGCATCGGTGCGCGCCCAGGATCCAAACCCCAGGCCGCCACAGCGGAGCGTGCACACTTAACCACTACACCCCAGAATGGTACATGTTTTACTGAAAAGATGAACCTACATGACACATCATAATCACCCAAAGTCCATAGTTTACCTTAAGGTTCACTCTTGGTGTTGCACATTCTATGGGTTTAGACAGATGTATAATGACATATATCCATCATTGTGATATCATACAGATTATTTTCACTGCCCTAAAAATCCTCTGTGCTCTATTATTTTTAAATAGTGTATTTCTCTCAAACTATCAATCATTTTTTGATGAATCAATCAATTACCTAGTGCTGACATTCAACACTAAAAAGGAAAAATTTCTATTTAATTAAAAAGTCTTTTGTATATTTATTATTACTCTTAGTACAAAGAGAATTCTCCAAGTGGTAGGTAAATAAATTAGAGATTTTTTACAATACGATTTTTTGCAATGTTAATATGATACGATCACACACGTAAGAAGACAATTCTCCAGTCACTTTTCCCAATTTAAACTACTGTGAAAATTTCATCCGTACAGCACATCGTGATGTCATTTGGCCGTTACTGGGTAAAACATAAGTCATAAAAATAAATGCACACTCCACAGAAATCACAGGGCCATTCCCAGATATAAATGATCAATCAGATGATCCAGAATATACTTATTTTTGCTTACATTAAAATTTTAAATTATTTTATAAACATAACTGCAAAATATAAAAGTTCCCATTAATTAACATTCAAAATTATTCCCAAAGACACTCAGATCTATACCTCTTCTTATAAAAATAGTAGAACAAAAACAAGTAAAAGTGATATAAAGGATATAAAAGGATAACTTGAATAATATTAATATGTTAACTTTTCTAATATAAATAATTTGCTACATTTATCAGTACTAGTTATGTAACAGGCATAAATGCCCTTTGTCACTAGCTTGGGATACAAAGATAGGCTCCAATTCTATCCCTAAATCATGGGTGACTGAGGCCCTCCCCCAGTCCCCTGAGTTCTCAGTTATTCCCTAGAGCTTTATCAGGGTCCCAGGAATATCCCCATCTGGTGTTTAGGGAAGATGCTGCACTCATACCCACGTGGTGGGGTACCCTGACCTGGTCATCAGCCCTGGGCTGAGCTGCTAGGTGGGTCCAGTCCCTGCTCCTGGTAACTCACTTGAAACTCCCACAGTCAATGCCCAGATCTTAGAACGCTAAGACTTCTCTGCCCTTGTCAGAAGGATAGGCATGGAGGGGCAGGTAGGAAAAGGAATACATTCCAACCTTCACTGATGACTAGCCCTATCACCCAAGGACAGACAAGAGGCTTCTTGATAAAGCAGAAAAAAAGAAAAGCAATCAATAAAGTTCCTTGGTGAGACCTTCTCTCTTCAATATTCAATTTCTAGCAGCACATCTCAAAGCTGACAACAAAACAATGATATGTTACGATAATGTAGTTTTTTTAAGAACAATTGCCCAATTATACATTCATATTTACTTGGTGGATTTCAAGAAAAAATTGAAATACAATACTTAAGTATAGTCATAATTATGCATTGCCAAAAAAAGGAACACTAAAAATCTTCATTAAGCAATTGCACTTCTAGGTATTTACCCAAGAGAACTAAAAACATGTCCATCGAAAGACTTGTAAAAGGCTTACGTTTTCCAGTGCAGCACCTAAAGAGCTTGGAAGTCATCACTCCAGCATCACAAGCAAGAAGCTGAAAAAACTGAACATCAGCAATTCTTCTTAGACGCATCAGAGAATTGAGGTCACAGGGCAGGCATTGTTAAGAAGAACAGAATGCTCTGGTGTGTTTCAAAATGTTTCAAAATAGGATTTTTCTCCAATCTTCACTGTGAGAACCTGGTAGAGCTCCTGCAGGAAAAGCTCATGAAAAGGTGGGCGCGGCCCCTTAAGACTGGCCCCGGGGAGGTGGTAAATTTCAGACTTGTCTGAGCCTCCAGCAATTCGTCAGTTACCATTTAGGTTTTCTCACCCCATACTGAGTCCCAAGGAGGTTTCTGCTCATAGGTTTCTGCTCCAGGGCGTTGTGGTTCTCTGTGTCTGCCTGTCTGTTTCTGCAGCTTTTGAAGACACAAGCACTAAGCAGTTTGTATGTATTATTCTCACTCAATCTTGACAATAATTCTTTGATTCAATTATTTTCTCCACATTACAATGATGAAATTGAAGGTTAGAAAGGTTGAACTGTACCTAAAGTCCGAAGCAAAGCCAGGCCTTGAGCCTAGACCTGCCCAACTCCAAAACCTCTGCTTTGAACCACCCTACTGTATGGCCTATTCAGCCCCATTTCCTGTCACGCGACTTGGAAGCTAAGCAGGTTAGCTGTCTCCTGATGAGGCAGGGGAGAAAGCAGAAGATGAGAGCAGACATGGGTGGCAGCCTATTAAGGCAAGTGTTATGACTTGTAATCCTAGATCTACCACTATTTCTATACATCACCTTGGCTTGATAACTTGATGAATAAAATGAAGGAAAATGGACAGACTGGATCCAGATTTTTCCCTTAGATTGGAATATATTAATGGGTTTGAAGGGATCAAAGAACACTGAAATTCTGTGATGGTGGTACATATGTGTGCACATGCTAGGGCATATACATTTTTCTGGGAAGAAGATCCATGGCTTCAGATTCTGAAGCAAGTTTGTAATCCAAACATTTTAAGATGATCTTTAAGGTCCCTTTCAACTCCAACAGTCTGTGCATCTTCCACTGAGTCATAGTTCTTTTTTACCTTAATTTCTACCCATTATAGAGACAACTTGTTTTCCTTCCAAAATGTATAATGTTTGAGGGGAAAAGAAGAGAAATAATTTTTCATTTTGAAACATTGTGCTCTAAAGTTCTTTGGTGGATGTTTGTATTTTGCCTAACAATTGCATCTGCATCTTTGAACAAATGCATTGGATAGGGTCATTTCCACATCAATATCACCTATACAGGTGGACTAACTTGTATTCACTTTGTACAGTTAGAGAAGTTCTGGACAAAATCAAATGAGCATAACTCAACCATTCCCATTTTCACATATATAGTCACTGTGCCAATTTGTTGAAGCTAGAAAGTCTGGATTTTTCAGTGATTTTAAGAAATTTATAAACTAAGGTGAAAAACAGAATTTTTTTCTTGAAGGAAAGGCTTCCTATGTTATGAGGAGAAATGTTTTATTAAGCATTTTTTTAGTCAGGAAGTTATGACAAGAATCTTCACACATTCTCAGAGAAACCCTGAAATGGGTAAGTAATTCATAGGCTGGATTTGTGCAACATAATTATTCCTTGGAGATTCTAAAAAATACCTAGGGAGGATGTTAGACTTTCATTAGTTATACATTTGGGACTTGACTGTGTTCACTGAATCTTAAAAAAAGAGGAATCTCCCATGAAGGACAGAAATATGAGAACAAGCAAGTAGTGATATGCTGGTAAATGTTTAACAACTGGGTTTCCAGAAAAAATAAAAAGCCCTGATTTGTAGTGTTTGCTGATTTTTGAAAGACCTTCTGAGACAGTAAGAGTAAAAATCAACGTGGACTGAAAAACAAAAGTCAGCCCTGCTGTGAAACAGGCTGGAAGGACAAACATACAAAGTCAGCTGCAAAGTTAAGGGGACAAATGGCTTATCCCAAGGTTCGGTGGGTATAAAATGTCATAACGCCCCCTTTATGAGTGATCACTACTTTCTCACCAATGACGCTCCCGGACGCCCTTTGCTATTCACAATTGGATGCCCAATTGCTAAACCTTCCTACCCCCATGGAGGCACACAACCCCTCGTTAATCCCCAGTTCTCTAATCCTGTCTCAGAAACAGCAACCAACCCAGAATGGATCTCCCCTCCCATAGGCCCTCCTTGGAATCCTCCAGCAGGAACCCAACATTTATAGACCCATCCTCTCCTCCCCCTTGGTCAGGTGACCCAGCACAGTTCCAACTGCACTCCCTTGCTGTGCGTCAGTCAGTAAGTCAGATTTTGCCAGACTACAGGCTGGAAGTCTTTGGCTGATGAGATTTTAACATTTTCATGGTGTTAATACTCCCACCAACGCTGATTTTAAGCTGCCCAATTGATGTCCCTGAACATGATCTGGAAAAACATGAGCATGATCAGCAGAAGTTGGTACAAGCTGGCTCCATGGCCCAGGTTACACTCTCAACAGCCATGGAAGAGATATTTTTTAATCTCTATTTTATAGATACGGAAAAGAAGGCTTAGAGTTTACATAAATTATTTAAGGTCACAAAGCTGGTGGCAGAGCCACTATTTAAATCTGTGTCATTCTGATTCAAAATACTATGATCTTTTAACTAACACCACCCTGTTCAATACATTATAATAGTATCATCTCATAGTAATTTCATAGGTGTAGACCTTTTTAAAGACTGCACATTCCATTGCTTGTACAGGCTGCATTTTATAATACTTTTGTGTATCTTCCACACACTGTATGGTAGCTGTGAAACTTTAGGTAAAATATTTATCATCAATGAGGTCTCATCTGTAACATGGGGACAAATACAGTGCTTATCCCATAGGGTTGTTGTATAGATTTTAAAAATTAATAAATATAAACTGATAAATATAAACTGCTTAGCGTAATGACTAACACATAGTCAGTACTTAATAAATGTTAGCTATTAAAATTACAATGCTATATATGTAAAGTGCAAAATAAATGTCATTTTTATGGGCATTCAACTTAATAAGGCTCTATAATTCTCATTCAAATCCCTTTCAGATTTTCCTATACAGGTGAGATGGTTTAAAAAATCTTTCTATAATCCTGTTTCCATTAATTATTGCTGCTTTACAAACCAAAACTCATTGGTTTAAAACCACAATGATGTACTGTTTTTCACATTTCTGTGGGTTGTCTGGTGGTTCTATTCCATGTAGTGTCAGCTGACGTCTCCGTACGGCTATGTTCAACTGGAAACTAGGCTGGGGAACCCTGGTCTTCTTCCAACTGGCCTCTCTCTTCACATGTGTCTCATCCTCCAGGGCCATTCCACATGGTGTCTCTCTCTAGCAATATAGTCTGGACTTCCTTACGCTATGGTATCTAGGTTCCAAAATTGAGTTTTCTAAGAGGACAACTTGAATGAGCAAGCCCTCAACAAACCCTACTGTGTCACATTTGCTAATGTCCGTTGACCACAGCCAGTTACACAGCCAAGCCCAGAGCCCTTGTGGAAGGGAGCTACACAAGGGCATTAGTATTGAGAGGCATAGTTTTTGGGGGGCCACCAATGCACCAGCCTGCCACAGATTCCTATGCATATTCATGTACAAACCTCTTTCAGAATCAATGAGAAGATGCCAAATAACTGATTTTATAGAGAGAGTCTTTAGTCCTGTGAATAATGAAAGCAGAATTGGAACTGACAAAGTTCCTGTCAGTCTGATTCTCTGCACCATATGTGCATGGCCCTATCACACGATGAGAATTGAGAAATAATGGCAAAGTCATTTTAATGAGCTAGGGAAAAGTGAATAAATTATGATCCTATAAGTACCAATTTCCATCTACCTCTTTATGGACTAAAAAAAGTGTCACAGATTATGATAATCATTCATCTAACAACACACACACAACGTCATCATCATTAGGGTTGTCATTATACCCGTTACATTTTTATTAACGTTTTCTCCCTGAAATTTCCATTTGAAAGCCAATGGTAATTTCATTTTGAAATCAATTCTGACTACAAATGGCTCCAATACATATTTTGTTTCTGAAGTGAGCCTCCCCTGATAAAAGCTGGCCTGTTTCACTTTTTTCTTGTTCCTTTCCTCTGTTCTTCTGAGGGTGAAAAATAATAGCTCTTTTCAAAGAAAAGAGCTATTATTATGTCTACCGTAATTATAAGCAAGATTCAATTACACTGCTCTAAAATATTCATTGCAAATTTATGATTTAAAGATATTTCATTTCCTATTCATGTGTAGTTCCCACACTCACAGTATAAATATTTACAGTTAATTCTAGAAAATTTCACACATTAATCCCAGTAGCATGAAAATATATTAATAATTTTACATTAATAAGTGATTCTTTGAAAAATTATTTAGAAGTGGGAAAAGAGAAGAATGTCATATAACCATGGTAGTCAGAGGCTTAAGCTTTGGGGTCTCTTATTTACCCAGGGCCTTTCCAAGGCCATGGTCACATAATCGTATGTTTTTGTAAAATCTATAAAATGAGGATATTTTATCTTATCTTAGGACCTGTGTCTCTTTCCACTTTGAATTCCCCTCCATCACACGTCCTCTCATGTAGGGTAGCATTGGAACAGCTGTGGCATTTTTAGACTCTGGTAAGGAAAAGTTAAGTGAGGAATACATTTAGTTTGGGTATTGTGGGACGTACTTAAATGGCTTATGGTCACATCGATGTATAATTGTTATTGCCCGTGATCTCAGCATAGGAAAGACCTTCAGAAATACTTCTTTCCAATTAAGATTATGCACACTCACACATTGTGAAGGTGCAGGCCACATGAATGTATCTTACAGTGTCTAGCATGGAAATTTGTTGGAGTAGAAGAGAAACACAGTTTGAAATTTATGGACTAAATTGTCTCTTTATTCTGAAGTGGAACCAAAAATACACACCAAAAAACTATAAAGGGGAAAAAAGTAATGTACAGGTTTATCGGGCAATTCATTAATAACAAGTACATGTTTTCTTTGTGGATTTGTTCTGTTTACGGTATTGGTCAGCTTTTAAACTTTTGTAAATTGTTATGATTCCTCTTCTCAACCTAAATAAATATTCACCTTCATACTTGATTAGGTAGTAGTACTTTTGTATTCTCTTCTTAAAGAATGCTCCCCAAACTATGCAAGCAAAACCTGGATCTGCTCCCAATGGTAACCAATCTCTAATACAGTAAAATCTTCTATTTGAGGGATTGAGCTATTGGACAATAATCAAACCATGTTAAGTAAATTCTTTTTGTTTCTGGATTTCCATTTTTCTTCTCTTTACTCATGAAGACTGATTCATTCATCTATAAAATGTGACTCTAGTCTCTTACTTTCACTTTAAACTCTGACACGTAGGATTAGAGATGAATTTTGACCAGAGTAGATCATTAATCCTGATTGACTGAACGTATTGGCCAGGGTTCTCCTGAGAAACAGAATAGAGAGAACGAGAGAGAGAAATTTATTATAAGGAGTTGGCTCACCCAATTGTAGAGGCTGGCAAGCATGAAATCTGCAAGATTTGTTTTTCTGCCAGTCTAGGCCTGCAGGCTGGAGGCCCAGGAAAGAGTTGATGTTGCAGCCGGAGTCTGAAGGCAGACTGCACGCAGAATTCTCTCTTCCTTGGGAAGTTGGTCTTTTCTCCCTTAAGGCCTTCAATAGTGACGGGTGAGGCCACTCACATTTTGGAGGGTAATCTGCTTTACTCTAAGTCTACTGATTTAAATGTTGCTCTCATCATAAAGTGCCTTCACAGCAACATCTAGACTAGTTTTTGATCAAATATCTGGGTACTGTGGCCTAGCCAAGTCGACACATCCAAATAACCATCACACTGATGAACACACAGCTAAGGTAGGAACCAGCATTGCTACATTTACTTAAGTCATGACATGAAAATATATATACCATATTCTATTCTTTTGTAGGATGATGGATTCTACGAAACTAAGTATCCAAATTAATAAAAAGGGACCAGATAAAGAAATCACTTTTTGCGTCACTATGTGAAACAAACAAGATGTCAGAAGAACACAAAAGGGCTTGACTGTAGAAATAGCAGAATGTTGAGATTTTGGCCAAAGTTATGAGACTGGCCAAGTCCCTACGAACCAGCTAGAAAAAACAGCCTACTTTGAATTATAATTCCTCCAATCCCTTAGAGAATTCCAGAAAAACCAAGAGATCACAACTATGTGAACCAAGATCCCTTACAGTTCTAATATTCTGTAACTCAATTTGATGTTAAAAAATGAGATTCAGGGCCGGCCCCGTGGCTTAGCGGTTAAGTGCGTGCGCTCCGCTGCCGGCGGCCCGGGTTCGGATCCCGGGTGCGCACTGAGGCACCACTCCTCCAGCCATGCTGAGGCCGCGTCCCACATACAGCAACTAGAAGGATGTGCAGCTATGACAGACAACTATGTACTGGGGCTTTGGGGGAAAAATAAATAAATAAAATCTTTAAAAAAAAAAAAAAATGAGATTCATAGAAGATGGGGGACGAAATATTGAAACAAGAAGATTTGATAATAGTTCTACACTAGATGTGTTAATGGCATATGCTACCTTTTGCCTCAAAGAGCCTATTAAATCATCATCTTAAATTATCATCAAAAAAGACAGCTTTGAGAGGCAAAGGGGGTTTAAAATCAAACATATTTATAGTTCACATCATAGTTCAGAATAGCTGATTCTCTAAACAGTGTCTCGAAGAACTGCTTGTAAAGTGACTTTTAACAGGTGCTGACAGAAGTTAAATACAAAATAAGCCCCCTTTGTCATCCATAACTTTAACATTTTGAAAATAGAGTTTGTGGGGTGGAAAAATCTTTAAATAAATTTTATTAGATGACATGTCATATTTAACATCTTAGCAAAATCCCGTTGTTAAGTGGAAATTATCACTCCAAATGCCAATATTCTTATTAGGAGATTTATGAGCCTTTTAGTTTACGTTTCTTCCAACAAATATCATGCTCTCATGCCACTGTGCAATTTAATACAAGACAGTAGGGCCATATAGCCTATCAGTTCTAGCCTCCAAACATTTTCTCCTGTTAGTCTCTCACTTGATCCTCCTCTACATTCTAGTAAAAGGTCTGTCTGACGTCATTCTCCTGCACTGTCTTCACTCTCCAGCTCTTATGTCCTACTTCTTTATTCTAATCCAAATCTAATACCTCATTCAAAGATCAGACCAAGTCTTAACCCCTTAATGAATGTGAGTGCATAGAAGGGAAGCATCAAGATAATAAGGCATTCAAAATTTGTAGCAGTGGTTTTCAAACCAGCGTCTTATAAAACAACGGTTTCCCTCACGCTGATCTGAGATATTTTAACTACTAAAATCTTAATATTGGAAGTTTTTTCCCAATCTGCATATTAAAAAATGTAATTAGTAGATAAAATTTTCAATGCTAAAGAATTCTTTTATACATTTAAAGTAAAATTTTATTGTCAGCTAGTACCCACCAGACGACAAAATGAATGTATCAATAAATGAATACTAATGAAAATTGAAAAAATATTAATTTTATCTTGTACTGGGTATTAGCTGTTGCTAAATTTTACATGAACGTTCTCGTCACTTGAAAGGAATATCCCCGCTATACATTAATACATCAACATTCTGAGTACTTGTTAGCTTCTTTTGAAAGAATAAGTTGCTGATATCCCAGTTAGCTCAAAGTGCACTGACAAATTGAGTTTCTTTATCTGAAGTTGTAGCATTAACCCTGAGCTTGGACACCCCCACCAAGGTATCACCACCATATGAGAGCACACAGAAACAGTCAGCCTTCCAACCCACCAGCATCTCTCATTTTAGAAACATAACACATATTTTTTTTTTATCCAGTTGTAAGTTCTTCAAATGCATGGACTAAATTTCACTTCAAATGCATGGACTAATGCTCCACACCACCTATCATGTTACTGGCATATCAGAGATGCTTAATTATGATATTGTTATGTCTACCATTAGATGGCACCCTCCGACGTTAGATCTACCAGTCTTCACCCCACTACCCGCACATATCTTCCCAACACCAATCCTAGCTGCGAATCTCTTGATCAGCATCAAAGAGTAACCGGAGACCAATGTTTTGTTTTGTCTTGTTTCCCGCCCCCGTCCCCCCCCCACGTGTATCTAGTTTCTCTCCTCACTCTTAGTGACTGAAAAAGGAGCAAAAGAAAATGGTAACCTCACCCACCTCTTTTCTGGCAACTAGATCTAGGGAAACCCAACATACATTGGCTGAGAACAAGAACAGCAGCATCAACATTAACAATAATAATTACCTTTATTAGGTGCTTAATTTGTTCAGGCATTGTGGTAAGTACTTTACATGGATCATCTTGTTAATTCCTCTCAATGCACCTACCTGCATTAAGAGGCATTTTGTAACTGGATAACCATTTTCCATAAATCCTAAAATGGGTCTGACATGGAAGAGAGAAATAGGGTACCCAAAAAGGCCTTGCAGTTGGGATGAGGGAAAAACAGCAGCCTTGGTGACTAAACCCCAGCCCAGGGAGAGAATGTCCCAGCTGATGCCAGCAGGGATAGATGATGACACCCAGGATCATGTGCTCTCCCTGCCTTACCTTAGCACCACTTAGAGGAAAAAGAACATTTCTATATATGGGGGGAAGTTGAAGCCAGGTACCTGAGGGATACTGTACATATTAAACCAATTTGCTATTTTTTCCTGTTTAATTTGAGGGGTGATTCAGGGGTCTCGAGGATTTGTGAGATTGTTTTCTGGAGGATTTGTGAGCTTGTTTTGCAGAACAAAGAGAATGTCTTTGGGGAGGTTGTGATCACAAGATGGCTGGCCCTCAGCAGCTGGTGAAGCCCAGAAGTCAGATTGCCCCAGGGCTTATTGGGAGTGACCCCTTTTTCCCTGAAGCTCCTCCGGCCAAGCCCTTTAGCTCTATAAAATCCCCTGCTTTCTGTTCTTGGGCAGGGGGATTTGAGCGAACCCAGGCTCCCACCTACTCATTTTGGCCAATTCAAATAAATCTTTCTCCATCTCCAAGCACTGATGTCTCAGTATTTGGCTTGCTGGGCATCGGGCACACGAACTGGAGATTGAGAGGTTCAGTATCAAAGTGACTCCTGAAACGACTGAGACTGTTGCCACCAATAGATGGATTGGGCATTCATAATAGATATTAATTTCAGTTATGGAAAAATAAATGTGTATTTCTTGCACATCTGAGTTTGTAGACCTAGGTATTAATATCACCCTATGGTTCACGGGGAAAAAAACCCCTGAGATTCAGACATTTGCCCAAGATCATACAGATATTCAGTAATGGTGTCTGGGTTTGAAGCCATGATGTCTGAATCCAGAGTTCAGTCTTTTGAGTATTGGATATATAAAAATTTTACAAACATAATGGGAATGGTGTGACATTAAAAAGGTAACCTGCCTCAGTATCATTTCTTCCAGAAGTTGTGTCCTTTCTGTGTATCCCTGGGTCACCAAGAAAAGGCACAAATGTATCTGGATCGTAGCACTGTCCTATAGAACTATAATTCAAGCTAAATATATAATTTCAAATTTTCCAGCAGCCACAGTTTAAAAAGTAAAAAGAAACAGATAAAAATAAATTTTCATAAAATATTTCCTTTAAAAAATATCCAAAATATTATTATTTCACCATGTAATCAACATTTTAAAATTTCAAATAAACTATTTTACATTTTTTTACACTAAATCTCTAAAATCTGGTATGTATTTTTTTAATTGAGGTATAATTGACATATAACATTATATTAGTTTCAGGTGTACAACATAATGATTCGATATTTGTATATATTGCAAAATGATCACCACAAAAGTCAACATCTGTCACTACACACAGTTATAATTTTTTTTCCTTGTGATAAGGACTTTTAAGATCTATTCTCTTAGCAACTTTCAAATATGCAATACAGTGTTATTGACTATAGTCTCTGATGTGTATTTTATCCTGACACCACATCTCAGTTCAGATTAGCCACATTTCAAGTGCTAAACGGCCACATGTGGCTAGTGGCTACCTTTTGGACAGTACTGGCCCAGATAAAAGAGAGTAAGGGGGTGATTCAAATTCATCACAAAGGATTACTTTATGACCCCAATTCATGGCGTCCCCAGGCGCTCCTTCCTCCACAAAGAGCTGCGGGAAGCATAGCCCTCCTGTCTGTCTGTCCCAGAACTTTACCTTCCTTTGAAAAAAGTCTCAAAATTCTTAGGCGTCAAGCTAGCATTTTCTTTTAGTAAGACAATTTTCATTTAACTTTTTCTTCTCTCACTTTTATGAACAGCCTTATTGAGGAATAACTGGCATACAAAAACTTACTTTAGTGAGAAAACATTTATTTCGTTTTAGTAAGAACAAAAGTTTATCAAGCTTTTACTACCTGTCCTGTACTGTCCTAGCTTTTATTAATCTAAGTGAAATCTTGCAACCTATGAGTAGGTACTACCAGTATTATCTATCCCATTTCATATATAAGGAAATTGAGGCTTAGCTGACGAAGGCCACTTGTCAAGGTGATTCAGCTAGAAAGAGTGGACACCTGAATTCAAAATCAGGCAGGCTGCCTCCACTGAGCAATACTGCCTTCAAGGTACCTAACTGTAAATATCAGGAGGAGGTAGGTTTGTATTATCACACCATAAAATGCTAGAGGCAGAGGTGAGGAGGTGCTAGGAGCATTTTAATATAATTACCAAGAGACACAGAAGAAACAAAAAAGTCTTTATGCAGATTTCTGGCTAGTCAAGCTAATCTCTCTTTAGATAACACCTATTTACTTATTGTAGGCATGTGACTCTTCAGTCTTTTGCAACCTTAATATTTGTAAACAATGAGCTTTCCATAATAATTCTGCATAATGTTTGCTGAGCACATTACACAGTAGAAATACTTAATGAAACAGAATAGTGTTAGAGCACCTAATTTTTAGTATTATGCTCTCATGGTACATTCAAGACTGTTTGAAACTATACTCAGAGTTTCCATGAGATGTATTCTCCCTTCAAGACCAACTGCTATAGTAGTTTAGAAGCATGAGGACTGCCAGCATTTTCCACCTAAAGATGTTCCTTTCCCTTAACCTGGCACCACCACCCACTATCACCTTTGCCACCACTAATGAATATGGAGAGAACCCCCCTTGAGCCTAAGTTGCATTCTTCCTAGACTCAGACATGTCTGAGCATTTCTGGCAAACAGATAAATCAGAGCCACAAGGAATCGAGGGGCGGGGAGGGGTGGTGGCTGGTGCCTTTAGGCAAAGAAAGAAAGAGAACTGAAGCTCATTGTTTCTTCTATTAAAAATGTCCTGGGTAAAGAGTGAGAGGAGTAACATTAGGCGAGTGTGGCTCGTAACAATCAGTGCCTAATATCAGGCGAGTGTGGCTCATCTTGTTCTATGACTTCCCCCTCCTCCTAGGGCCCCACCTTCCCTCCCTCCAGGGACCTGGGCCAGATCCTGAGGGGAGGAGCATTTAACAGAAATGGAGGAGAGCTGCCTAGCTCAGAGGTCTGAGAAATATTGGGCACCCAAATCAGCACTGCTTTGGAACCTTTGAGAGACAATAAAACACAGGTAGGAATTTTCCCCACTTGGAGAAGGAGCCAGTGCAGACTTAAGAAATCAAAGTACAGAGTGAAGCCTTGGCATAACCTGAGCTCCAACACACCAGCAGTGTTGGGGACATTTCCAGCCACAGAGCAAAGCCCCAGTGACCTCAGCTCGCCTCAACATGGCAGGGGCAACATCCTCACAGCCACACGTTCATCAGCAGCCTACACCCACACTGACAGGCAGCACCAGGCAGCCTACACACCCCCAGAGTCTGGCATAAAGGAAGGAAAATGTTTGCCCAGCGGCTGAGTGAGCTGAATGTGAGTACTTATGGGAATTTATGGGAACTCCCAGAAATAGTTGGGATGGGGATACCTGGAGGCAGCTGGAGGTTCCACAGAGAAATAATCCATGTGTTGCTAGCCTAATTTTATTGCTAGCTTTGTGTAGTGTAGGCACGGGTTATACATGCACTGTGCTGTCCTGCTACCATTTCTCAGACTCCAGCTCATGGTAAGTGTTCAACGATCGCTCAATTATTTGTTCCTGACCTCAGGAAAGAAAATAACATGTCAGCAGAGAACAGCAAGGGAGATCACTGTGTGGGGGATGCCAGGGAAGGAATGGGCACCAGGATGAATTACTGGATGGTGTCTGATGACCCATCCTACAGGAACACACTTCCTGGCAATGGTGGATCCGGATCCTGGACCTATAACAAATGTGGAATGGACGGCTCCCCTTTAGTCAATTTAGTCAATGGTATTTTCGCAATTAATTATTACCAATACAAGTGATCATGTATACATGTAACACAAGTGATCATACCAACATATGATGGTATCCAACAAATCGAAAGTTTAATAGGAATTTAATTGCTTTATTGAGAGGTGTTTTTTTTACTGTTTTACGTTTGCTTTAATAGGAATTTATCTTAGTTACTCAGTCCTATACCTGAGCAAGAAGTGAGTCACATTGTTTCAGGAATTCAAATCACGTTGCACAAATAAATGGAAAAATGATTCATCCTTTCAGATTTCCCTAAACAAACTATAGCGGAGCTGCCAGTAGGACTAACACCAGGAGCATTTCTCAGCAAGAGGGCGCCAGAGGCTGACGTTCTTCATATAATCTGCCTAGAGCCAGTGAAGATTTCAGAGTCTGATGACAAAGTTAAAGGGGCAAAGGAGTCAAATATATAAAAGCAATAGGCAGATGTATCTGGTTCACAGGCTTGCTTTATGCTAATGATTAAATAGTACTGAAATCTCCATAGTTGGTTCAGGATGTTAAATATGTAAATAGCAATATCTGAGCAAGGGAGATAGTGGTATCTTTCTACTTGAAATTGCCTTGCTGAATACAATGGGGTTTTTGTTAATGAATTAATTTTAATAGGCTTTTCTCCACGTAAAAGAAAACTCGGGGTGGTATTTCAATTATCAAAATCATTGGTACATATCCTTTTATGCAATGGCCAAATTGTTACACAAAACAATAGAAAGCATAACGAGGTATCTACTGTGGCATAAGTCATTGTTAATTTGCTAAGCAATGCCAATTTTAAGGATTTGGGTTTTGAAATGAAGCTGTAATGTAGGATACAGAGAGAGGGTTTTAGAATAGTCAAGTATCAAAAGAGAGAGCAGCCAAGTTGTTTTTAAAAGGGGGAGAAAGGCAAAAATATGATCCAAATTACAATAGAAATAGATTTTAAAAATAAATGTTTTTTAACAGAGAAAAGAAAAGTTCAATGGTCCTGAGGAACTAAGAGCAGGAAAATGTCAAGCTGAGGACTCTTCTGACAGAGGCACACAGCACAGCTTTATTCAGATCACTCAGCCTCTCACACCTGTAGTGCTGTTACGGGTAAACAGAAACTGTGTTAATGAGTTACATTCTTTCATCGTACCCTGTGTTTCTCCTTTCGGCACTTAAAATAGTAACCTGAACACCACACCCTTTATTATGGAAGAGTGGGGTAGCAGAGTTCATAGTCCTAAAGTCTTGTTTTGAGCCAATCAAGCAGACACACAGAATTCAAAAGAACCAACAAATAGCTCAGGTTAGAGCAACAAGTTCCACTCAGAACCCATTGGGCAGTGGAAACTTGAAATGGACTCTGTCACATTCATCTCTCAGGATGTTAGTTATCTCTTGCCACATAATTAATTACCCTAATACACAGCGATTTAAAACAACATAGATTTATTACTCACAGTGTCATTGGGTCAGGAATTCAAGAGAAGCCCAGCTGGTGCTTCTTGCTCAGGGTCTCATGAGACCCTGAGCAGTCACGATATCAGCGTGACCAGGCTGTAGTCACTTGCAGGCTTGACTGAGGCTGGAAGCTCCACCTCCAAGATTGCTCATTTGCGTGGTTATTGGAGGGGCCTCAGTTCCTCCCCTGTGGGCCTCTCCACAGAGCTGCTTGAGTCTTCACAACATGGCAGCCGGCTTCTCCCCGACAGAGTGAGCCAAGAGAGCCAGGCAGAAGCCACACATCTCTTATGACCCAGACTCAAGACACACTCAATCATTCCACGATATTCTCTTAGTTACACAGGTCAGCCCTTTCCAGTGTGGGAGGAGATCACATAAGGACATGAATACCAGGGGGCTAGACTCACTGGGGACTATCTTGAAAGCAGGTTACCATACCCAGCTCCTCCAGTGTTCTAGATGTTCATGGCATTCCCATATGGCCAACCTAGATGTAGGCAGAACAATATTTCTGCCAAGGGCCCTTTTCTACCTCCTTCCTCTCACAGCCTCTATGATTCTCTTTATAGCCTTTTTTCCTCACTCTCACCCTCTTCAACCAGACCCTCATAGTCTCTCACTGGGTCTCTTCTTTGTCAACTTCTTTATGTTCCATTGCCAAATTGTTCCAGAGATTTTCATTGCTGAAGGCAGAAGAGAAGGGAAAAAAATCTTCACTGAGGTCAGTCTTTTAGATTCTCAATATAAAGCCATTAGCTTCTTCACACTAGCAAGATTCATACTTTTAGTATGTCTCCTGCACTTTATTATGCCAAAGAATATTTGTCTCCTTCTTGATTCAAATTTCCAAAAACCCTGTTTTCTTGGTTTCAGTATGAGTCAGGCTCCAGGGAGCATGGGGGAGGGGGTATGGGATGAGGAGAGGGAAAGGAAACAAAAACCATATTACTATGCAACAATTGCAATCCATAAATTATTTGTAAATGATTCCTTTTGTATACACCTTATCCAATAAAATATAAGCTCCCCAAATGCAGACAGCATCTACTTGGTCACTGCTTTAGTCCTAGTACCCACAACAGTGTCTGGCACATAGCAGATTCTCTAAGAATCATTTAGAATAAAATAGGCAGCCGCCTCAATGACGTTATTTGAGAGACTAAAATTGTCTCCTCTTGATATCCTAAGTGAAGATTCATAAATCTCTGTTAAAATATAATTATGTGATCTGGGACATAATATATTAAATAATGTTAATATATTGACCTCTTAATTAATTAGTATTATCTGTTCATTTCTTGATATGTATTTGTAATGCATCATAACTTGAGAATAAATCTAAACTTTGTCATCCACAAAGTCAGTTACTGAGCACCCACTCTATAAATGAAATCCTTCTATGGCCAGTCAATACACAAAGTTACACCTGTTAGCAGAATTCATTATCAGATCACTGATGAATTTAAATATTTCTTCTGTTAGGTATACCATAATGGAATGATTTACCAAGGGATGCTGCCTCAATTTAAAACCACAGCTCGATACAGAGGCATCATCTTCAGTGGGGTTGAGGCCCCCAGCACCCTGGGCATTTGGAGCCCTGGAATCTACAGTATTGCACTCCATTTATCAGCCAGTATTCAGGAATAGAGGCCTCAGTGAAGCTAGTCTCAGTATACCTTTTGTGATGTTCCAGCCAAGCCAAGGAGAGAGGAGATACACCACGAGAAATAGTTCAATGAGAAGGAGAGGCTATATCACTCTGGGTCCCAACCAAAAGCAGATTACATTCACCAGATAATTCAAGGAGGAGGACTTATTTGAAAAAGGGTGAGTTTTCAAGATATGATGGGATGCAGACAAGCCTTGAGACAAAGTGCAAGTCAGTGGAACTGGTACTGGTAGAGTGGTCCAACAGGCTTAGAAGAGAGGTGGGTTGCTGACACCCAGATGGAGACCACTGTTAACAGCCTCCTAGAGAGGAGCCAGCCTCACTCTTCCATCCCTCCAACCTCCTACCGGAAGACAGAGAGGAGCGCACCTAAAATATCCAAGACAGGAGAGCTTTATTTTATTCCTCTCTGAATCCTTCACGCAGAGCAGTGCCTGCCACAGACAATGAGTCCTTAGGAAACATTTTGTGTGAACTGAGCCCAGCCTCCCCCACTCTTCCCCCACACTCATGCTGTAACACCTGGCAGGTCACTTTAGCTCCTGGATACTCAACCTCCCACCTCTACCATAAGAATGATAATAACAAGAGGGATTCTTTCTGGGGAAAAAAAATGAGATAATGTGCTGTGAACTGTACATCTCTACACAAATACGAGTCATGGGAGATCCCTAAAGGAATGCTGCCTCTATGTTTATTACACTAAAATGTCATCCCCTAGGAACATTTTAGTAGTGAAAAGACAGTGCAGATTTTCTCCTTTAAATTATTCTGCTTGATAAAGTAGGTAATGTAAGGCAGAGGAATCTACATGTATTTCCATGTTACTCAATAATTCTATTTTTATTTTCCATGGGCAAAAATCAGTCTTACGAAAGAAAAAAAAAAAGAGTTGTTTAATTGTTAGTTTAGACTTAACCAAGTCTGTATAAAGATAGAACCGAGTTGTCCAGTACAGAAGCCATGAGTCATATGTGGCTATTTAAATTTGAATTTTAACGAATTAAAATTAAATATAATTAAAAATTCAGTTCCTCGGTCACAATTGTGACAATTCAAGTGCTCAACAGTCACATGTGTTGGACAGTGCAGAACATTTTCATTTTCACAAAAAGTTCTATTGGACGGCACTGAGCCTAGACGGATGACCTCTCAATTTTCCTCTAGAATTATATTTTGAAACTCATATGACTAAAATTAAAAATGACCACAGTCTGGTTAGTTTATTCTGACCATGGCTGAGGTATGATCACAACATTAGATTCAAACTATAAATAATGGCTATCAGCATGAAATATTTGATTTTTACAACGAAGACAAGCCTAACTATATTAGCTACTGTTAAGTTATATTTAACAAGAATGATGTATGTTTAAGTACATGGGATTAAGGGGATCTTTTTAAAGTTTATAATTTCCCTCTGCTCATATAGCAGAGGTTCTATAATAAAAAGAATCACATCTTGCCAAGTGAAATCACTTATTTACATCTGTGTAAATATAAACAACGCAAAAACAAATGTGGTTCCAGGCAGGCGGAGCACGGATATGTTAGAATTTAATTTGCCACATCATTCAGCCTTTATAATAACAGAAGATGAGCTGGCCCTGTGGCGTAGCAGTTAGGTGCACGCGCTCTGCTGCTGGTGGCCCAGATTCGGACCACAGGCCCGAACCGATGCACCACTTGTCAAGTCATGCTGTGGCGGCATCCCATATAAAGTGGAGGAAGATGAGCACAGATGTTAGCCCAGGGCCAGTCTTCCTCAGCAAAAAGAGGAGGATTGGCATGGATGTTAACACAGGGCTGATCTTCCACACACACACACAAAAATAATAATAATAGCAGAAAGTATGACGGAACCACTTACAGCAGGATGTGAAATAGGTTGCTCTTTGTTAGCTACAGCTAATAAAACCTGATGAACGTCCTACATTCTGAACACGTCCTCAGGGCAGAGCCAAAGAGATCTTGCAACCATCACACCCAGTGGCCCGCTTAGGGAGAAGGATAGAGACTCACTGAAGAGGAGACTTTGAAATGAATTGAAGGAAGAGAGTGCCATGGTGCCCTGTGGGAAAGGGGAGTGGTGTGCTGCCCCTAAAAGTGACGCAAGTAACAGGAGCCCTAAGAGAATCACCCAGAGAGATTATGGTTTTCTGCAGGAGATATTTCACTGCTCTGGTGGAAGTTTGCTGAATGGCAAAAATGTGTAGGCACATTCTGTGAGAGTATTTTAGGAAGCTCTCACATCTGTCTCCAGGTGTTTGGAGGCATACATGAAGATACAGACTGGGGCCAGACTCAGGGCCCTCAAGGAACCTGTAGGCGAGAGGCAGCTGGGGCAGCCCACAAGGCAGGGCCAGGAGAGAGACCAGCAAGAGGAACGGCCCGCCCCAGCTGGGCCTGTGTGCATGAGGTTCCCATGTTCAATCTTTGCTGCCTGCCCATGGAAGAAAACCTCATGAGTCTAGCGCTAGGGCAGGAGCTGGAACAGGGATATTGGCAAGTGTCAGCCAGCAAGTGCATTGCAAGCATCAGGAAACTACAGTGCAGAGATGCCTGTGGAGGGAGAGGAGGGCAGAAAACCCACCAAATCATCCCACAAAAGAAAACTAACTACGGACACCTGCCAAGGTAGAGAGCAATTGCATCCGAAACACAGCCCCAGGAGAAAGACCAGTACCCAGTAATAAAAAACCCAGTAGGAATATGCAGAACAACTAACAATGATTGAGTAAATGCTTTACATAAATGACCTCATACAATCCTCACAACCGTAACTCATTATTAAAATAGTCATTAAAAAATCATTATTGGCACTTCATAGATGAGGAACCTGAGACACTATGGAATTATAACCAAGCTCACAAAGCCAGTGAGTGGTAGAGGCTCTAACCTCAGGTATCTAATTCCAGAGTCCATGCTCTTAACCACTGTACTTACTGCCTCCCTTTCTACCCCTTTACTGCTCATCACACTCCCCACTTGAAAGCTGGAAGAGCCAGGCACAGCAGAGTGAGCGGAGAAGTGGAAGGGGATTTGAAGTAAGGATATTGAAAGAACAGTTAACACCTCCCCCTCCCCGCCCACATCACTGATCTTAAAACAGGGTCAGGGCTGAAACTAAAGCGAAAAAACTTTACACTGGAAGCAAGATTAACTGTTGCTTTAGAATGGACTTTTTAACATCTGTTAATGACTAACAAGCTACAAGATCTGTATAAAAGGCTATCAAATACTGGGGGCCAGCCTCGTGGCATAGTGGTTAAATTCATGCACTCTGCTTTGCGGCCCAGTGTTCGCAGCTTCAGATCCCTGGAACAGACCTATGTGTCGCTTATCAAGCCATGCTGTGGCAGGCGTCCCACATATAAAATAGAGGAAGATGGGCATGGATGTTAGCCCAGGGCCAGTCTTCCTCAGCAAAAAGAGAAGGATTGGCAACAGATGTTAGCTCAGGGCTCATCTTCCTCACCAAAAAAAAAAAAATGCTATCAAATACTAGAGAAGGGAAAGCCTAAAAATCAGGTGTGACATTGGTGATAGATGAAGCTATTTTCTGATCGGATGCCACTGAGTTCAAAGCAGTCAATAAATGTTCCATTTTTATAAATATTTTTAATAGTTTGAATCTGACAAAGTTGTGCTTATAGCTCTGCTATGCAGATTAATAATTAAACTCACCAAGATGGGGCCAAGATTAATTTTAGTCATAGGTTTATCAAAATATAAGTCTAGAAGGACCTTGGGAAGTCATCTATCTTATCCCTTTAACAGACTGTGTTTAAGTCCAAACCAATAATGAAAAATGGTTGGGCACACAATGTAAATGAAATAGAAAAGAAAAAGGACTAATTGCTATATAATTTTTTAAAGAGCAATTGAAGCTTAATCATTACCTAATAACACAAAAGAATAAACTAATAGAACATTTATTTGCATGTCTTTTCAAAAATTCTCAAGTTCAAAAATTCGCAACTTCAAAAATTGTGTTTCCTTATCAATTGATCCATCCTTTCACTTTAATACTGGCAGTAAGATAAATGACTTAAGAGAGTCAAACTAATGAAAGCTGTAGGATAAATGGAAAAATACGCTAACTTCCAGAAAACTACAACTTAGAGAAGTTTGAAATAAGTTGGACTAAGAACGTTTCCTTTTCTTCCACTCCCCCAAATATAAATCATTCTTGAAAATTAAACAGATTTTCCAAACAAAACTTCCTTTCTAGCAGGTTACACATTAAAACTCTTTCAGTAGTTATTGAGGGAAAAAATCTGCCAAAAACATATTGATATTTTGGAACAGATTATTTTAACCGGAAAGCCTACTCATCATGGTGAGTCATGAAAAAAAAATCTTTTATCAGTATTTTTTTGAGTAAATGATTTTCCTAAGATATTTCACATATAAAAGTTGTCTCAAGAAAGAAACCTCATTAGAAAACCTAAATTGTCTATAGAGTCTTTAAAGTTGACTAATCTTGGAGAGAATAATCTCTAGATAAGAAAAAGAGGCATAAACACATGAAATAATTTCAAGGAGCTGAAACCCTACACAGTGGCTCAGTCTGAGGTCTGTAATTGTGCTCATAGAGGACACAAATATAACAGCCACCTCATTTTGCTTCCTTCCTGACCTATTGTAATTTTCAAATGTTATATGTTTTCTCGAAATTAATTTTATCACCAGCTTCCTATCTTTAACTGAAGACAAAATTAAAAGGAGCCAATTCCAGCTTTTTGACCTAACAGCAATAAATGCATGGACCATCCCTCCAGAAATTCTGATTTGTAATTGATCTTGTGTGAACCCTAGATATTAGTATTTTTAAATAGTCTCCCTGGGATGAGAACCACTGCCCTGGCTTATTTGTACATGCAGGAGTGGCTCATTATTCCTTTACTAAAAAGACCTTCCATCCAAACCAATGAGAGGAGTTAGATGTAAAGCTCTAGTTAAATCCACAAGCAGAGGGGCCTTGTATGTTCAGCATTCCTGCAATTCTGCAGCCAGGTTGCCTCCTGGCCATTCACTGTAGTTTTTCCAGCACAATATATATCTTAATTGTGAATCAAAATTTTCATAAATAAATGCTAAGTAGAATTTAAAAGCTGTTTTTCAAACCATTAAATATGTTAGGTGCCCAGACACCAGGCATTTGTTGAGCCTTTGTTAAAACTGAAATTATGACATTGTTTTTACTTCAAATGACCCTCATTACAAATTTACCTAATATTCATTGGAATGACACTTTTTGTAATGACATTTGTATTCACACGCATTCATATTTATTTCTATGGATGTTTCATTTTAATTTGCCATTGATTAAGAATCACTTGATGATTCTTCGATTGCCTTATTTGGACAGGAGAGTAGTCCTCACTGCTTTCGGAGGAGCTCCAAGCCTGGTGTAATCAGGAGCTCTGGGTGTATAAACCAAAGTCTTTTGTCTCATTTGTCACCTAAGCCAATCATCATTTCAACTGTATTTGCACTTGCTGAGAGAATCAGGGGAAAGTTCATTCTCCAATTATAGTGTGGCATATAAAACTGCACTATAATGGCCATGAGAGAAATGGAAACTGAGTATGAAAAATCATTTTCCATTTTCTAAATATACAGGTGGTTTTTCAATCAGCAAGTCCATTCAGCCTTTTATTCAACTGCTGACGTTAAAATTAAATATCAGTGTTGATGCTTTTTATTCAAGAAGAAAAACACTTATTATTTAACCAGAATTTATATTACCACTCATGCATTTTCTCAGTCCCATAGCAAATCTATGAGGCAGAACATCCCTCTTTTATAGACTGGTAAGGTGAGGCTCAGAAATATTTAAGATCTTTTTTTGCGACAAACAGCAAAATTATGGCAAGACCTAATTCTTAAATTTCCAATTCTTGCTTCATCCCTAATATAAATGTTAACATATATGAGTCAAATGCAGGATTATCTCTCTCAGTAATTGATCAAATAACAAGTATTTATTATTTGCCTAGCACTGTATCATCAGGCCCCATTAGGATGCAAAAGAGTAATAAAGCATGACCTCATGGAATTTACAATCTGGTTGAGTCTAGCTTAATTAACTATTTAATTTCAGTTAGTGTTAAATTTTAAATCCTGAGATTTTTTTAAGTTACATTTTCAATAATACTATGACAGCTGTAACCAGACAAACAAGAATGTGAGAAATACTATAGAACTAATGATCTGATTGCTTCAACAAATGAAAAGAATGAAAAAACAAAAAAAAAAGGAGAGAAGCCAATAGATTAAAGACTGTAAAGAAAAATGTCAACCAAATTTAATGTGTGGGTGTTGTTTTGATCCTAATTTGAATAAATCTATTGGGGAAATGCAAACACTGACTGGGCATTTAAGGATAGCAAGGAACCTTTCATTTCTTTGAGGAGTTATAACGGTATTTTAGTGGCTTTTGTTGTTGTTGTTGAGGAACATTGGCCCTGAGCTAACATCTGTGCCAGTCTTCCTCTATTTTGTATGTGGGTCACCGCCACAGCTTGGCTTGATGAGTGGTGTAGGTCCATGCCCAGGATCCAAACCAGCAAACCTGGGACGCCGAAGCAGAGCATGCAGAAATTAACCACTACGCCACCAGGCTGGCCCCAGTTGCATTTTTAAAATACCCCTCAACTTTTAGAAATAAAATTAAAAGGTTACCAACCAGTTAATAATGGTTGGTATTTTTACTGGGCATTTATATGTTCCAAGGACTGTGCTAAGTATATTACATGTACTATCTTGTTTAAAATTTATAATACTAAACATTGAGTCCCTTTTTACAGATGAAAAACTGAGATTCAGATTCCTTAAAGGTAATACCTAAAATCTTAGAGCTAGCAAACATCTGAGCCAGTCTTTGAATCCAGGTCTGTCTGATTATAGAGCTCATGTAATAGGCACTCGACCTGTAGTTAATTGTGGGGTTTTTTTGTTTTTTTTTTAATCTACTGCAGTACTCTAAACTATGTTTTTAAAGGTAGAAGAGATAAGGAAATTTTGTGATTTTTCTTTCTGAAACCTGAACAATCAAAACTTTTACTGCTGCTGAGTGTGTAAGAAATGTCTCACTAAGAGCAACTCAGATTTTCTTTTGACTGTCACTGTAAGGAATTTAAGGAATTTTTTAGGGGAGGCACAAAGATTGTTCTTTTCCCAAATTGGTTCTATAAATTCAGCAAGTGAGTGAACACATTCAAGAACAAGGGATATGGCAGAACAAGCATTTAAATCACTTCAACTTCAAAATGCTTTGTGCTCTGCAAATCCTTTTGATCGTTAAGCCAGCAGTAAGTAGATGTCTAAGTTGGAACATTTTGAGGAATATTTTCCAGAAAGTTCATAAGAAATACTGCTCCTTTGAATTGAATAAATTTTCTCCAGTAATTTATTTGAAAACAGATGAGCCACTGCTCCAAGGAGAAAGCCTATTGTCATTAATGTATTGAATCCTTCACAATGTCTTAGAAAATAATTGGACATGGTAAAACTTGACGGGTAGAGAGATAGGATTGCAGGATGATACACAGAAATACAGAACCAGCAATGTCTCTCAAAGGAACACATTTGTCCTAATGTCGCTCCCATGTGAGACAGTAGCGTGAACTAGCCTTAATGCATTTAAAAATTCTGGAAGGGAAAAAAGAACTATCGCCTGATCTCCAATCTGTCCTCTACTCCACATTTGTACCAGAGTCTGTACTATTCAGCACAGCAATGCTATGCATATGCAATACTTTGTGTTTGCAAAATATGTGTAAGAAAATGCTAAATAAGGAAGGAGCTAGCAGAAGTGAATTATGGCCATTCTGTGGTCCCAGCTGCTGGCTCTTATCTCCAAATCTAGCAAAAGATTGTTGCAGGTGAATTTGCAAATAAAAGGAAGTACTTCTCTTACTACTCTCTTCAGATAATAAAATTTTAAATCTGTTACCAAAGAGTCACAGAAATTTAGAATTGAAGATGATTTTAGAAATCATCTAACCAAACTCTCTTGGTTTTCACATACAGAAAGTAAACCCAAAGAGGTCAAATAATTTGCCTAAGGTAACACAATAAAGTTGGTTAACAAAAGAGCTGGTAATGGAAATAAAACTTCTTTACCCCTAGGGTGATTTTGGAGCAAGCGACTGCCTGGATTGCTTGGGAAATTATCCTTAAAGCTTCAGAGTAACATTGCACCTTTTAGCTACATCTTGCTTTATGAAATAAACAATATTTTATGAGATGAATGATTTTAAAATCTCTATGTCATGAGAATAACCCAGTTATGGAAAATATTTTTGTCCATTTCAAAGTGGAAACATTAATGACCCATATAGAAAATATTTAGAAAGAACTATAAATAAGTGATAGTTTTCTTAAGAAGTGATACATATCAGCCATTCTATTAAAAATGGCAAGCATTGAACATTGTATGCACTTTAAAGTAGTCTTACACCAGGAAAAATCTTTAAGGAAGTCCTGTAATTTAACATTTCTGAACAATACTGGATTGTTCATCTGAAAGTCCCTATGGTATTTTGATTTTTTGAATCTCTGGCCAGATTCAGAATTCTGAAGGGGGCCGGCTCCGTGGCTTAGCGGTTAAGTGCTCGCGCTCTGATGCTGGCGGCCCGGGTTCGGATCCCGGGCGCGCCCCAAGGCACCACTTCTCTGTCCAACCCGAGGCCGAGTCCCACGTATAGCAACTAGAAGGAGGCGAACCTATGACATACAACTATCTACTGGGGCTTTGGGGGGAAAAAAATGAATAAATAAAATCTTTAAAAAAAAAAAAGAATTCTGAAGGTATGTTAAATTCCAACTCATCTAATTTAAAAATCCATAAGAAATAATATCATAAGACAGTCAACACTAAGAAAGAGGTGTTGAGTAGAATGTTGCAGGTAAAGTTACACCAAGAAGCAAACATCAATTTAAGGTCCGTTATTCCCATCTCCAATATTAGTCTTCGAACTTAACAGGAAGAATTTTTCTTAAAATAATTTACCATGGAATATAAGAATATCAAATTTTATATATATATATGTATTTTAAAATCTTGCCCTAAAGACATTGAACAAACCAAGTAATTATTTCAAATTACTAAATCATTCATATGTGTAGGAGATGCATGTGGGAGAAAGCAAAATAGTAGCAAACCTGAAGGTGAAATCTTCTAAGACATGAAATCAAGAGGAATTAAAATATAACAGATGAATATGATCATGTCAAAAGCATAAAGGAGATAGTCTTAAGGGGCTCCCTCTGCTCAAATTTGGGACAATTTGACATCAAAATATTAATAGTGCTATTGAATTATTATGCATTGAAAAAAATTCCTAGTGTTAAAGAGGAGAGAGAGAAATTGAGAGAGTGAAAGGAGATAAAGCTAGTTTGGAAAACTATTAACAACTTATAAATCTAAGTAAGAGATACACAAGAATTCATTGTACTACTCTTTTAACTTTACTGTAATTTTGAAATATTTCAAAATAAAATGTTGAGGAAAACAGCATTCCCTGCTCTCTATATATATAGCAGGGGGAAAAAAGTAAAGGATAAGATTATACATCTTTTGGTAGAGAATTAAAATTCAAATAAAGTGACCTAGGTAAGAGCTCAGAGGTGACAGGATTAAATGATTAGTTATGGTCATAACTGGGAAGCTTAAAACCAATCAATTTTATGGACATTAACTTTTTTTTTTTTTTTTGCTGAGGAAGATTCACCCTGAGCTAACATCCATGCCAGTCTTCCTCTATTTTGTATGTGGGTCACAACCACAGCATGTCCGCCTATGAGTAGTGTAGGTCTGCGCCCAGGAACCAAACCCAGGCTGCCAAAGCACGGCACACCAAACTCAACCACCAGGCCACGGGGCTGGCCCCAACATTAGCTATTTTTAAAAAAAGGAATATATAAACAAGAATGGAGGGCCGGCCCCGTGGCTTAGCGGTTAAGTGCGCGTGCTCCGCTACTGGCAGCCTGGGTTCGGATCCTGGGCACACACCGATGCACTGCTTCTCTGGCCATGCTGAGGCCGTGTCCCACATACAGCAACTAGAAGGATGTGCAACTACGACATACAACTATCTACTGGGGCATTGGGGGAAAAAAAAAGGAGGAGGATTGGCAATAGATGTTAGCTCAGAGCCGGTCTTCCTCAGCAAAAAGAGAAGTATTAGCATGGATGTTAGCTCTTCCTCACAAAAAAAAAAAAAAACAACAAGAATGGAATAGTCTGCTTGTTATGTATGAAAGGGGAATTTGAAGAGCCTAATATTTGACTAGTGCTGGGCTTCTAGCACTCTGTAGAGGACAAAGGGGTCTGACAAGCATAAAGCTTTGTGATAATTTGGCAGTCAAACCACTATCATGGAAATGGATATATCAGGTACCAGGTATGGTGGCACATGCCATTAAAATCATCTAATTTCCTGCTCATGAAGCTCTTTCTGTAGATTTTGCTAGGGGAAAGGGAGGAGAGGAACCATGTGGACTAGTCAATAACGCTCTGTCCCACTGGCAGATATATTTCTGTTGACATTGTGATTGGTACTTCAGTCTCCTCTAGTTTTAGTGAGTATACATGGTTAAATATGTCTAGGTGATTAGGAAAAAATTGCGTTTCTGAGTTTTTAGATATGTAAATATGGGAAACAGAACCTGAGAAATGACAGATATCAGGATGTTTTCTTCGAGTAGTGCCTTTATTTTACTGCCGAGTATTTCTGAAGTGACCTTGAAATTTAGTAATAATATCAGTAAGAAACTGACATTGGAGGGTAAGAAATAGGTCTTCTTTTAGTGTTGTAAACACCCACAGGAAAGGCAAAAGAACTTTGACACATTTTCCTATAGAAGAAAATATAGAATCTCAGTGGAGAGAGAGCAACAAGAAGATTTTTCCAACTCTCATCTGTGCTGCTTTAGAGGATCTTTGATTTCCACAGAAATCAGCGAGTTGAAATTAATTCATTCAAAAAACATTTGTGGGGTGAGCCCAGTGGCACAAGCTGTTAAGTGCGCGTGCTCCACTGCGGCAGCCCTGGGTTCGCCGGTTCGGATCCCGGGCACGCACCAACACACCGCTTGGCAGGCCATGCTGTGGCGGTGTCCCATATAAAGTGGAGGAAGATGGGCATGGGTGTTAGCCCAGGGCCAGTCTTCCTCAGCAAAAAAAAAAAAAAAAAAAACAAGAGGAGGATTGGCAGATGTTAGCACAGGGCTGATCTTCCTCACACACACACACAAAAAAGAAACAGTTGTTCAGTTTCCATTATGTGTGAGGCTTCACTCTGGGGATTCAGCACTGGTCCCTCCTCTCATTGAGGTTTTGTTCCATTGTCTGTAATTTATTTTAAAATTCTTCAACATGGAGAGCTAAGTAATTTTCTTTCACAGGGGCCTTTATCTCTGAAACCACACTCTACTTCATGTGTTACACTGGGCTAACTATTGTATCAAATTATTTCAGTGTTCAGCACAACACCAGAAGATGAACTAGTGGGATCCCATAATAACAAATCCAGGTATTGTCAAATCTAAGCCAGTCTTACAACCAACTAAAATTTTCAAGAGAGGATTTCCTGCCTGATGTACTAGATCTTTGGTATTTATCCTTAAACAAATTTTGGCCATATGAATTGTTTCCGAGATCACATGCAAGAGAGTTCCATTCTCTGTTTAGATACCCAAGGAGAGTGTTAGTGATTGCAGAATGTGAGTAACAGGATATTAGCATTGGAACATGACCAATTTGTGGGAATCAATTCAGCACCAAATATACATTATAAATGAAATAATCTGAACACAACAGAAATTGTGGAACACCATGGGAATACCCTGGCAGGAAAAGATTACAATAAATGAATCAAGTACATCCTTACAAGGAATACAATGAATAGAGTAAGAGCAGTGATTACTAAGGGAACTTTACATAACAACAAGAAACAAATAGGAAATGCAATACACCGTAATAATTGTTCCCAGATAGCCATTTTGGCACAAGCACAATGGGAATTATAAAACAAATAAATTATAGGATATGCGTTAGAAAGCAGCCACATTGTGCAGAATCAATTAGAATTCTGGAGACAGATATCTGCTCAGTAAATTACCTCCAAACTCTAGAGGCAAAGGAAAGAGCTAACATTTTTTTCACTTTCCAGAAGAAACTGAGGCCTAGAGTAATTAAATAGCCCTAGTTGAAAAGAGAAAGTCTACTTGACAGAAGAAATTCAGCTAACAACTGTGAAATAAGGGATAGAATTATAAATATAACTACATTTCAAGCCCTAACGAGATTTATTGATTCTGCTAAGTCTTATCAATTCATGTTAACAGCATTAGGCAAATGGCTGCTGGTAACCTGGAAATTCACATAGTTCCAACCAAATAATTTTGGTCACAAGCAGAGAGACATAACTTTACAATGGAAGAATCAGACTTTAAAACCCCTTAATCCTATGGCCAAATTTAATATCACCACTGGTGGGACTACCAGACATTTGTGACCCCCACTCTGAGACAATGTAAAGTATTAAACATGACCTGTGATTTTAACTTTGACAAAAATGTTTAAATTGAATTTTACAAAGCTTTTAGATTTGACTCCTAGATTACACAGATTACTGGGTGTGAAGGAACAAGGAAAACACCACCACAAGAAAGGGACCAAGCAACATAAAACATTCTAAAGGACCACTAGGGGAACTTCAGCAAGTCAGAATGTCATCACAAAAGGTACTGCAACTCTGAAAGAGACTCAAGGGATTTAACACAGCATGTTGGGATTGGATCTTGAATCAAATAGACCACTTGGAAAGGGACAATAAAAGAAATTTAAATATGGCCTGAGTATTACATAATATTAATAAATTATTAAATATTGTTAGGTGTGATAATGTCATTTTGGTTATGTAAGATGTTTTTATTTTTAAAGAAACATATTGAAGTATTAGGATGGAACGTTATATTTATTTTACTTAAAATACATCACCATAGGCAGTGTGATATATATGTACACATTAGCTTTAATCTGCAAACTATAAACAGAATACATATACCAGGGAGAGTTAGTTAGCATCTGGAAGACTATTCAAAAGCCCTTCAAAAGTATGCTTCTAGTTTCAATGATCTCTATCTCCAGCCACCAAAGTATTTATTAACTGACATAATGGATGTTAGAAATTATTATTTTTTAATTATTTTGCATTGGTGAAATGCCTGCTGTGTACAATGTACATGGATTGGCCAGAAATATTTTGCAGGCACACTGGTCCTGAATTCTGTTGCTATAATATTATTGCATTTTGCTTTGAGTAAACCTTCTATGCAAGTTGCTTGTCAGAGAACCCAAAAAGAAAGGGAACTGGACTTTACGGGGAATACAGACAGGTGGTATGACTGTGCTGGTGTTTGCATGCTAATAAATGCTTGCTGAGTTTCAAAATTCAGTCTGAGGCTTGCTTTATTTCTCACATTGTAATGTGTATCATCTCATACCTAGGTTGAGGGAAAAGAGACCTATAAGCTTCACCTACATCTATGGGAAGTCATTAACTACCTAACTACCAAAGGAACTGAATTGTGAAGGAGCAATGCAGTCTTGACATTGTCAACCTGAAATAGGGTCTAATGGACCGCAATGGAGAGTAACTTCAGGGGCCCTTATGTGTAAACACTGTGTTGATTGCAAAAACGATGGTTGAACAGACCGGGAATTGTCCTCAAGTACCTTATTTTATGTAAAGACAAAACTCAAGGGCATAAAACTTTGTTTTTGTCTAATCTAAATTAAAGGAACTGTTAGAAAACGATTATTCTTTTATTTAGCTTATCATATAAAAGTAACATCTGGGTATCTATTTTCAATCCAAAATTTAGCGCTCAGTTTAACTTCAACTAGTTTAATTTCCAATTCCTTGCCTTTTTATTTTATCTAAAAAGTACATCACACTCCCTAAAATAGATTCTGAATAGAGGTATTTTATATTTAATAATACAAAGAGAAGGTACATGGTTGCAATGTATCTTTACACATAAATGTCTAGGTAAAACTTAACATGGCTGCCACGAGGAAGGAGCCAGCAACCTAGTACATATAGAACTAACACCTCTACTCATGCTGAGGAAAAAACACTCAGTATCTATTCGATCAGGATACCCAGAACTAGGCCAGACTAGTTCAGGGGCATCAATTATGGATGGGCTTCCCTGACACCAAACTCTCACCTCTCCTCACCTCAAAAAGAGATACAGTTTTGGGTCATTCCAGCGACCCAGCAAGTCCCAGGACCTGCTGTTGCCCAACCTGCAGAGGCTCCACAAAGCCCTTGACTTAACATCCTGAGTCTGGGGAAATGTTGGTGGGAAGGGGGGCACCATAGTTCAGAGGAATGGGGTGAGGAAATGGGAGGATGGAGCTCAGAATGTTCTCTCAGGCAGAGGCTGTCCCAGAAGCTTTAATAAGGATGAGATGCTGGACTTCCTGTGGGTTCAAAGTCAGCCCCTCCATGGCGCACATGGGGCTGCAGCAGAAGTGAGCGAGGTGCCTCTGAAGTGGACTGAGATGAGCGCCAGAAGCTGGACGCAGGACTGTGCCTCTGGACGTGGAACGTGGCTCCCAGCAGAGAGAGTTGTGGGGGGAGCAGCATGGTCTGAATGGGAGAAGGTGCTGGTGCCAGTGGTTGGTAGGAAACTAGAGTGGTGGGCTGGATGTAAGGAGGAGGTGGAGGGGGTCTTTGAGGCCTGGGCACCACCAAGCTGTAGTTTGAATGGATCTGAGGACCTGATCCTGGTGTGGTAAGAGGAGAAGTGGGAACAGCCTTTGGAGATTTTTGTTTGGGTGGTTGGGCCAAAGTCTCTCTGGATGGATTGGTGGATATTTCCTATCTCGATAAACACATATGAATCATATTTTAAATCTTTTCCTAAAGCCTCAGCACTCTTATGATGGCTTATTATTCTATAATTAGATAAAAATAGTGAGAAATATTGAGATAGATCTATAAACCATAGACTTGACTTTGGGACATTTTCAAATAAATTCTCTCTCCTTTTAAAAATTGGTGTATGTATGATAAGAAAAAAGAAATCACGACATACAATAAAATTGCAATTGAAAATATAAGTGCATTATCTTTCAGAGGTAACTGTTTCCTACAGCTAACAATTTGTCACTTAACTGCAGTGGGGTTGACTCTTGGGTGTCTTTCTTTGTGTTTCTGAAGGAAAAGAGACCCAAATTTAACTACCATTGCAAGGAAAAAATACCTAAGTGCAATTTTAATTTGGCTTTCTCTAACTTCTTTTGGTGAATATGTAATTTTAAATGTATGCTACACTGACTTAATAAAAATCTTATGTAGTGCCTATAAAGAAATTGGTGTGTGGGTGTAAATTTGAGGCTGGCTCCTACCAAGGTGCAATATATATACAAAGCCTTGATTCAAAGATTAATGCCTACTAAAAAATAAAATAGTTATATAGAGGCACACGAAGATGTGGATTCTATCAAATGATAGCAAAGCTATCTCTGTGCATTTCTGGAAATGTGTAAACTCCCTTGATGATTCCCATCAGCAGCTAGTGTCCTGCGGGACAGCCTGACTCTTGAGAGGGGCCAACAGGATTCACGGGCAGTGACTTCCTTGTTCCAAACATGGATCTGTCCTTTGATGACATTTTGCTGTAGCAAAGCATATTTTTAAAAAGTCCTCTGGAAGAGAAAACTCCAAAATGGTACAGTTACAAGATGGAAGCATCCCAGATACTTGAGACATCATTAGAGGAGAGCTATCAAGGAGAGACACCGAACCGCATCAAACTTTGCATGAACAAGTCATAATCTTTGTTTTGGTGAGGTGCCTCTGGGTTTTTCTGTTAAAATAGCACTGCATTGCCAATTCTCATTAATATATTAAATAATAGAATTTCCAAAGGGAGAGAAGAGAGATAATTGACGAGAGTCAATATTCAAGGAAATAATGGTCATAGAATTTTCTAGAATTAATAATCAATACATTCACAGATGCAAGTAGTACAGAATTCCAAGGAGGAAAAATAAAAATAAATCCACTACTAGAACACAATAATAATATTTAAGAATACCAAAGACAAAGAGATCTTAAAAGCAACCACAAAGAATTGGATTGTCTAAAATGGAATAACAAGAATACTGATAACCAACTCCTCAACAGAAACAGCTGAAGCCAGAAACACAAAGGACGATCTTCAAATGGTCCACCTCGAATTGTGTATAGCTGAACTTTCTTGAAGAGTGAGGGTAAAATAAAGACATATTGCTAATTAGAAAGTACCACTGACTGAATTTTGCTAACAGAACCAATATAAGTAGGAAGGAGATGGATTTAAGAAGCAATGGGAAACAATTAAATAGATTTGGGTAAGTTTCTAAATAGCATAGACTGTAGAAAGTATAATCAAATAACAATAGTAACCAGGGTAGAAATAAAATACTGAACAGTAACATCATATAAGACACTAGACTCAAATTGAAGCATTTTAAGAACTTTTACTGTTCTGGAGATAGCAAAAGTATTAAGGTTCTCAAAGTCAAATGTGTTTGCTCAAAAATTAAGAATTATCACAAGGAATAACTTTAGCGAAGTTGAAGAATAATAAAGTTTGATGAAATAGAATAGCTTAAAATTTAAATTAATAGAGATTCACAGTTTTTCTGAAAATTGAGTCCAAGCTTCTGCTGTTCAAAAGAGATACCCATAAAACAAACACACAGGACAAAAGTTTAACGGATCGACAAAAATTCTATGAGGCAATACCAAACCAAAATTAGCAGGTGTATTCATATCATACAAAATAGAATTTTGGGGAGAAAACTGGAGATCAAGAAGTTCCAAACTGATAAAACCAACCATCAATCTATAAGTTAAACTCTAAACTTGAATGCACCTAATAACATAGTTTCAAAAATATATAAAGCAAAATCAACAGAATTTCCTGGAGAAACTTGTGCATTCACATTCATAATAAGAAATTTTAATATACATCTTTCAATAACCCCTAATCCACTGTTTTATATTTAGTAGATTTGAATGCTCAGGTGGACTTGTAGATTCAGGCACTTGAAACATATGCTTTAATTTTTTTTTTTGTGAGGGAGATCAGCCCTGAGCTAACATCCGTGCTAATCCTCCTCTTTTTGCTGAGGAAGACCGGCTCTGAGCTAACATCTATTGCCAATCCTCCTCCTTTTTTTTTCCCCCAAAGCCCCAGTAGATAGTTGTATGTCGTAGTTGCACATCCTTCTAGTTGCTGTATGTGGGACGTGGCCTCAGCATGGCCGGAGAAGCGGTGCCTCGGTGCGCGCCCGGGATCCGAACCCAGGCCACCAGTAGCATAGCACGCGCACTTAACTGCCAAGCCACCGGGCCGGCCCTATGCTTTAATTTTAAATGATGCTAGTGTATTAGTTTACCATGTTCCTATGGTATCTATTTTTATCTTACCCTAAGGAGAAAAGAAATATACTATATACTCACCAAGATGATCACAGAGACTGGACCTATGAAACTCCAGATAAACCCTCCTGTTAGGTTGAACCAGCAACTGAAAAAAGAAGAATCAGTAAATATATATGAACTGTTCAGTACTGCCTCGGATAAATGTAAGATGCTTAAGGGATACTAAAATGTATGCAGTATGTTTCCCATCAAAATAATTCATAATTAGAGATGCATTAGGTGTTCAACTAAAGCGGCCACATGAGGTTCATGAGGGACAGGAATGTGGTTGGATGATGTCTGGTAGGTAGTCGCCTGGCGATTCAGTAAGGTAGAGTGAAAAATTTTGGGAATAAGTGGAGTGAGGCTGGGTTATGAAGGACCTGGAAAGATTGTAATAGGCAGTTTGACTTGATGTAAATTTGGTCTAGACCATTTGCTGGTTTTTGAATTTGAACAGCACAATGAAATTTTAAGAAAATTCTGAATGCAAAATATATTAGAATTGTAGCGAGAACTAATGTAGAGATTACCTAGAGAGCACAAGAATGGAGACAAGAAATCCCAAATATAATTAAAGGCTCTGAATAGAATAGAATAGAATGTTTATCAACATAGTTAGATAGAAATAGGAATCCACAGATTTTTGCTAATTCAGAGGAGAATCTCAGAGTGCGAAGAATGTTTAGAGTAATGATGAGGACTTCAAGTGTTTCTAAAGACTGTCACATAACACTATATATTTAACAGCGTACTTGGGATTAAAAACAACACAAAAATACTCGTTTATCATAAAAAATAATTTTAAGTTTTAAAACATTTAGAAAGCACCATGTATTCAGAATGCTGAGGCCATTATCATGGGTGGATAGGATTTAAGAAGAGGCACCTTTCTTGACATCAGTGAATTGGCCTCCTAACACTGTAACTAATCTAGAGAAATTTATTTAATTTCTGTTTATATTGAGACAGGAGTTTTCTTTCTCCGAATTTCAATATGATTAAATTTTCAACCACTACTCAGGCTGCTTTTTCATGTATAAAATGTACGTGGGAGGTGGGGCTGAATGAGATTTTAGATAACCTCTAATACTCTATACACCCCAGAAATTAATGATTCCATCTATATGATAGTTTACACTTGAGTGGTAATTCAGGGAACTCACCTGCTTACACTTTAAATGATAAACCATTTCCTCCTGACTCTCTGATATTCATGAGAGGAGGAAAAGCCCAAGAAGATGAGTAATTTGCTTCATGTTGTGAATACAATGATTTAGGGATGCAGCAAAATTTAGTTGAATGAGAACACCTTCCAGAAGTAGGCAAATCTGATACTGGCATAATTCACTGAACAAGAACTAATCACGACCTCTCTGAGTCTCGGTTTCCTCACCTGTTAAGTGGGGACACAGGAATAAGCCCTACTTCAAATGCGGATACTGAGTATTAAATGGAATATTATATACAAAGCGTTTACCACGGAGCCTGGACATAGGAAATGGCAAGTGAGAACTGCTGGCACCACTGCTGTTAATATTATGGATGTCAATATTAATAATTATAATTGTCTTAAAAAGTTTCCTGTTGTTGTCCCTTGGTTTCCCACGGAGAGAGGTGTACACACATTTCCCCATCAGCAGGAGTTCAGCACCCCACTCACAGTGTAGGTGTGCCATATCCATGGGGGTTGAGCCCTGCAGACACAGCCACAATCACAGCTGGGATCCCATAGCCAAAAGGATACAGAAGCCTCTTCTTGAGTCTTTTTGTGCTGGTGTAGTTGGCCACTTTGAGGTTGCTAACGGTGAGGAGGAGCTGCTGTCCTTCGAGGAGCATCCAGGTGAAGGAGGCCAAGTAGAGCTAGTGCAACACCCTTGCGATGATGGAGCACAGCACCTGGAGGGGAGAGGAGACTTAATGGAGTGCTTGATGGGCACAAAGAGCACACCACCTGCTATTCCTCAGTGCTGTCTCAGGACACATTTAGTGGGAGAAGTTTGCTTAGCCTTCTTTGAATGTCCTTCTTTTGTTTAGTTTTGTTGACAAATAAATCTAGGATGTAATTTTATTCCCACTGTAGCATCACATTTTTACTACTGAAGAGAGATATAAACTTAGAAACATTAAATTTACAAGTAAATTTCACAATTTATCTTTTTAACTATAAAATATTGACACAGGACAAGGAAAGTATTCAATGTGTTAGAGGTTTAAGAACTAAAATAATCCCCGTTGTCTGCCTCCTTAGGTGGGCTGGCATTGAGTCTGAAGTCTTCTTCTAGAAAGACATGATTCCTTCCCCAACTACAAAGGTGTACAAAAACCAATTCTTCTAGAAAACTTGTGGCCTGCTAATCCCCCTGTGTATCTCATTCTTATCACACTTGATCATTGTTTGAAATGTTTCATTTATTATTTTCCATGCTCTCATTCCCACATGACTCCATGTTTCCTCAGCCCAGACCCAACCTCTTTGTGCTTCACTTCCCCCAAAACTGTTCCCCCGGCCCTGTGAATTTCCTGCCACATCTTTACTGAACTCTCCTCCATCTCCTTGATTTTCCTCAAATCTGATTCTCCTTTGGAGATGCTACTTCGCCTGCATCTGTCTTAAGTAGATTCCCTTCTATGTAGACTATGCGCCTTAAGGTCTGAAGGTGGGTCAGTATTCTTTTTACTCATTAACCCACTTTCCTGTCTATTATTCCTGCACAGAGAATCCTGCCATCCAGCTCCAGCTGTGTCATCCTTCACCCTTTCTTATCCTTGGCACTTGCTAATTACTGAGTGACTCCTGTTACGCTTTTACAATTTGAGTGCCTCCCCAGTTTCTGCCATTGTCCTGGATAACTTCAATATCCAATGCCTTGGCTTCTAAGTTTCTTGACCCCTTACCTTCAATAATCAACATTTCAATTTGAACACCTATTTCCACGGCCACACCATACTCCTTGCCATTAAATTCAGACATTCTTCTTTCTAAACTTGTCCTTCCAGGTTTTTAAAAGTGCAGTGACACCAAACATCCTTGTTCTTAAACTTTGCCAAGACACCAGGCTTGATCCTTGTGCTTTCTCCACACTGGTCTATTCCTTCTTTCATTCATCTCCTTCCCTGTCTATCCTCAACCTCAACTTATACTGCGTCATCCAGTCTATGCAATTATATTCAACTCCCTTGCTTTTTAATTCTTTTATGAAAATCAATTGGTAAAACTCTACTACCAGATAAGCCTAACTATCTGCCTCCATATTCCAATTAAGATACTGCCTAAGAACTAAAATAATGTATAGTTTTTTATGGTCTCTGACTAAAATGTGTTAACGTTGTGTAGAAATTCTTCTACATTTCCTTTATCTTTTCTGTTTTTTGTTTGTTTGTTTGTTTATTGTGGTAACATTGGTTTATAACATTGTATAAATTTCAGGTGTACCTCATTATACTTCTATTTCTGCACGGATTCCGTCATGTTCTCATGTTCACCACCCAAATACTAATTACAATCCATCACCAAATATATGTGCCGAATTATCCCTTTCGCCCTCCTCTCTCCACACTTCCCCTCTGGTAACCACCAATCCAATCCCTGTCTCTACGTGTTTGTTGTTATTATCTACTACTGAATGAGTGAGATCATACGGTATTTGACCTTCTGCCTCTGACTTATTTCACTTTGCATAATACCCTCAATGTCCATCCATGCTGTCATAAATGGCTGGATTTCTTTATTTCTTATGGCTGAGTAGCCTAAAGCTAATGCGATGAGATAATAGTCCATAGTATTAACAACTGAAATCTTTTACTTGAAACCCAGGATCTTCTTGCAGTCCCTAGGGAGGAATCATGTCCTTCTAAATCAGATCTACAAATATTGCCTACTGAATAACAGGAAGGAAGGGAGAGAGGGGAACTGATGGTCATGGCCTGTGACAGAAAGTTCAGAGGCATAACTTGCAGAGTTTTCCTGACCTGGGAAAGAATATAAAAGTTGCCCATGATCTGATCACACAGAGGGAAGGACAAACCAAAGGGACAAGAGAGGGTGAGGCTAAGAAACCAAGAGAGAACTCCAGAACAGGCTTACCATCCACAAGCCATGCTGGGAAGTTACAAGGAATTTGTTTATCCAGTCATTTAACAAATACTTATTGAGTACCTAGGATATGCCAGTTACTGTTGTAGGCACCTGGGGTGTATCTATGAACAAAATGGATAAAGATCTCTGCCCTGTGGAGTTTACATCCCAGCAGGGAAGACAGGAAGTAGACAAACAGAAATAAATAAAGTACATAGTCTCTTAGAGGGTAAAACATACCAAGAATAAAAGTAGAAAGAGGGGCCAGCCCCGTGGCTTAGTGGTTAAGTGCGCATGCTCCGCTACTGGAGGCCTGGGTTTGGATCCCGGGCGTGCACCGACGCACCGCTTCTCCGGCCATGCTGAGACGGCGTCCCACATACAGCAACTAGAAGGATGTGCAACTATGACATACAACGATCTACTGGGGCTTTGGGGAGAAAAAGGGGAAAAAAAGGAGGAGGATTGGCAATAGATGTTAGCTTGGGGCCGGTCTTCCTCGCAAAAAAAAAAAGTAGAAAGAATGAGGGATCCAAAGTGGGTTGAGGAGTTAAAATTTGGTGTGGTGATGGTGGACCCCCCTGAGCTAGATTGCAGCCAAGACGTGAAGAGTTGAGGGAATGGGCCAGGTATGTGGTATGGTCCTTGTGGCCCATCATAGCGATCCAGTAAGCCCCTATTTCCAGGAGACAGCCGCGCATTGCCTACTTTGGAATAAAACTTCTCTGTGTCCTCCAGATTCTTGTCAGCCCTCCGTGACCCATTCTGTGAAAGCCACCACCTTTGGACAACCCGGCACACATCTGGAGCGAAGGGAGAAGGTAGATTCTTTGAGAAGGTGGCATGACTTCTGAAAGCCTTGGCGATGATCAAAGCCGAACGGGACAGAAACACATGATAAACTTGCCCATTGAGCTAGCATAGCAGTGGCACCCTCAACCAAAGTGGAATCCTTCTACTTCAGAATATCACCTAAAACACAACCCCAAATGGGCTTTTAGATACTTGGCCGTTTTGTTTTTGTTCTTCCTTCTTGATTGGGTTTATATTTCACAACTGACTCTCTCCGGGACTCAGCCTACATCTTGTGATAACTTTTTACTTTTATTTTTATTTTTTCAGGCTTATTTCATTTTGACCATTGGGTCATTACACTTCCTATTAATTATACTTATTAATATTTTTTCTTGCAAAAGTTTTGTCAATTGCTATTCATGAAGTCACAAGTTCACTAGAAATAAAGCCAGGTATAAATGAACCCCCAAATGGATAGGATCTATGAAACCCTACATCCCCAATTTTCTGAGATTGCCTTGATTTTAAAATTCTGCTCCCAACATTATCACAACCTAGAAATTCAAGCATTATTTCCTACCCTGTCACTCACACTCAAACAGCCTGGAAATCGGTTGTTGACCAGGTATGACAAGGTGTTCTAATTTTTAGCTTAGAACATGTGGCCATGGGAGAAGTGGGTATTTACATGTATGCATGTGTGTGTGTGTGTATGCGTGCACATGGGCATGTACATTCACACTCACGTGTCCATCCACTTTGTAATTTGTCCTCTTTATGAGTCCTCAAGATTATTTCAGCCTTTCTACTGCCCTTATTTGGAAACAATCCCAAAAGCTAACATCTCCAGGAGCTGAGATTTGGTCCCCGGAATCATGAATCCCAAGTTCCCACAAGCCCTCATCCTTTGCTGGTTGAATTTTTCCTTTGGGTATGAAGAGAAAATGTTCCTAGGTAACTTTTACGACAATTCATTCTGTATCTATCCATATCTATACCCATATCTATGGATCCATTTTGTCCATATCTACCCAAAAGTCCAGTTCATTGGTCAAGGGTATGGGTTTGGATACTCAAGACCTCAGAGTTATATTTCTAAATGAGTTTCCACCCTATTTTTGCCTTCCCCCATTTTTTATAATCATTGCCCTTGTGGGGTACTGAGACTATGGTAAAGAAAACAGAGACTAATCTGGATCTAATGATGCTATAATGCCTTCTAGTATGATGGAGCATGGAAAGTTTGAGCCTAGCTCAAAGGGAATACATTTGTGAGGGTTTAAATAAATCAAAAGCCCTCTTGCCATTGCAAGTGCCACTGTCCCCACTCAAGTTTTCCCATCATCCTAACAATCTGCCTCCACAACAAGCAGTGGGAACACAGGTAGAAGAACTGGAAGATGCCTTCATTCTCTTTTGGCCTCCCTTCTTTTGTGCTCTGGGCATCATATTCTGTATACCACTACCCACAAACCCTTAGAGGGTTCCAAATGAATATTAGCTTTCTTCCACATCTTGGCACCAAAAGTACTTTTTTAGTCTTTTCTCATATCCAACACCAGTATGTCTGATCGTACCATAAAATTGACCAGTCAATAAAGGGAAAGGAAGACAAGCTGGCCTAAGGTGAAAGGAAGTGAAAATATTAACCAGAGTAAGTTTGACTGCAGACTCTTGCCACTAATGCAAGGAGTGGCTATCAGCCCCTCCCAGTTCTGGTCAAAGTCCCTCATGCTCTTCTTCTAGATGGGATGACAGGGCTTCCTTGCACCTCACCCGTCCCTCCTTACAACTTCCATTTCCTTGAGTGTAAATTTGGGAAAGCATAATCTACATTACATGACTATTGTCAGGACTAAACGAGAGAATATGTGTAAAATCGACACATTGACCACCACATAGTCAAATTTAATAAATGGTGGTGGTGATGATGATGATTAATGAGTGCAAGCCATTTTAATTATTTTTAATGTTATTGCTTAATTCAGTTAAATGAAGCATTAAGTGCCTCCCCAAAACATGTACTGGTGCACATGGGCAAGGCTGCACTAGTTAGGAAAACTCCAGTCTGAGCAAGAAGACGTGAGCCCCATGACAGGCATCTTCCAATGTTCTCCAACCTCTCGTGGTGGCGGGTTCACCTGGAGCCTTCATTTCCCATCTGAAAATGAGATTGGTGCTATCTTCTTGAACCTACCTCATAAATCCTATATGAAGAGATGATAAAGTGAATTGAATGATCTTTTCTACTCTAAACAAAACACAGCAAAACCACAAAACACGCATCTACCTTTTTTGAGGGAATATGTGAAATAATATATGATAACACACTGAGAACTCTCTGGTAAACCATGTTTTCCTGACTCAATCTAAGCACATGACTATGAGGGGAACATCTCTTAACCCTGGAAATAGCCTTTTCCGGGCCTTCAAATTCAATTTCAACAAATATTTATTAAATCCTACTATGTACCATGCACAATGGGAATGTTCTATATCTGCACGTTCAGATACAGGAGCCACTAGCCCATGTGATTGTTGAGCACATAAAATGTGGCTAGTGTGACTGAGGAACTGAATTTTTAATTTTATTTATTATTAATAAATTTTAAATTAAATTTAAATGCCCACATGTGACCAGTGACTACCATATTGGACAGTACAGGAACAGACACTGGAGATTCAGAAGTGGTCAAAACAGCTAAAAGTCCTTGCTTTCCTGAAGTGTATGTTCTAGTAAGTGGAGAGTGGGGACAGACAGAAAGATAAATAAATAAAACACACAGTAAGCCAGATAGTGAAAAGTGCTGTAGAAAAAAAGCCAAAATGGAGGTAGGAAAGGTCAGAATTCTAAAAGGAGTAACACACTTAACTTTTTTCATGCCCAGTAAATGTCTTGTAAAGGCAAACCTCTCAGATTTTATTTTAGGTATCACCTTAAGCAAACTGCAGAGTCCAGATCACATCATTTCTGAATACATTCATGAATCAGGTGTCTGATTTGGACGGTTGCTTTTATCCTTCTCAACTCTGTACTCAAAATACACCACTTCTCACTTGGTACAATAATCAGGAATAATGTAGAGCTTAATGGAACTTCTCCATTAAAAGGTTTTGGAAATAATATATAAAATTAATGGTTTACAAGAATAGTTTTAGACACTTGAAAACATAGCTAACCTAAAGACCTTCAATGCACCATGAATACATTCATTCCCTGACCAAAAACGAATCCCAAAATTGGTTTTGATTTTTATTTAAAATTCAAATGTCTGATGTCCTTAAATTGAACAAATGATATTTAAAAATATCTATATCAGCCTCCAACATCTGCAGATTGCAATTTGCATTCTGAAATTGGCTGCTTGAAATGAACGAGGATGGGCGCCGCCCCTCTCCCTTTCCTCCCTCTGGTTAGTTAATGAAATGCGAGAGGTCAAGCCTTGGTCCTTAGATTAGTTCCCATAAAAATCTTCTTGCACTTTGCAGCTTGTTGTGATGTCTTGAGGCTGAAGGAAACGTTGCCGTTAATTATGTCTTTGTTGAATACGGATATCTATTCAGAGTCAGTTGAACAGTTTCAAACAACATTAGCATCGAGCGATACTCAGGGCCAGCTTTGGGTTGGTTATCAAAATATATTTCTCTTTTTTTCCCTTTTCTTTTTTTCTGTAAAAAAATTTTTTTAATCTCTAGGAGAATGCTCTTTGGCAAGTCTGTATTATCTAATATATTCAGCTTTCAGTTGCTGCTTTTCTCCAGATGAAGATGAGCTTGATTGAGGTTGTCCTTTTAAGTTTGTGGAGCCCTTCAACATCTCACACAAAAGCATCTAGAGGCTTTTCATTTGTCTCGAGTATGTTTCAGATGTACAAATATTATTTACTTTAAACTCCAAATCAAAAGGTGCACAGTAACTGTTTTAAATAAAACATTTGTCAAGACTGAAATATATATAAATTCAAAGCGAGGCTTTTTTTTTTCCCATTATCAAATCATTTATGGTGAGGGAGCTCAGTTAACAAATTTCAGGGTATGTATTGGAGGAACTGTTTAGCAACACACTTCAAGCAAGCTCTTATTAAAGGAATTTATTCTCAGACCTCCAAAGATAATGTTACAAACCCACTCTGCAGCTAAGCTATGGAGTGAGTTTCCGTTTCAGATGCTTCTAAATGTTTGCTTGAATAAGACGGGGTAAAGCTTGATTTTGGAGAAGTGAAGTTGATGGGTGAAATGTACCCAGTGTGCTCTTCTACGGGGGCACTTTGAAGAAGTGAAGAAAAACATTCAGCTACAGGCTCAGCGCTATAAAACCAGGTTTGTAGTATGAGGGTCTTGAAGGCTGATGAATGGGACTCCAGCCCTGGGAGGGAAACCCTATTTTGTGAGCATTTAAATCGATACACTGGAAAGTATGACACCTCCTAGGGCACATCGAAGAAATTGTGAAAAATAAAATAAGATCTCTTTTTTTTTTATGAAAGGAAAAAAAATAAAGCCCCAAGTACTACACTAACAAAGTAGATTAACTGGTTTAGCAATAAAATTCTCAAACAACCCAATGAAAGATAATTATTCCCTGTTGTAGGAAAGACAAAGGATATGAATCTTTCTTTTCCCTCAATGAGGGGCTTGTTAATATCTTAAAAATATTTTGTAGTGCTTTCTATTTTCTTTCATTTTCCTCCAGCTCCTTTCCTGAATATGGAACCAGAGTGTCTCTTGTTGTGAAACATTCCCTGGGAAGAGGCGCTAACTTTGTATCTTTGTATGCTTTTAACTGTAATATACATTTTTCATTTTAAATGGGAGCTCATAATGACATTGTGTAGACGGGATTCCAGGCCCCCTGATTATCACCATGTCTCCTTAAGCTGCGCCTCTGGAAAAAAATGTGAAGGAGGTAGCCCTCTGGAATGAATAAATTCTGTAGCTGCCTGTAATTATTTATTAAAATAGGTTAAAGAAATAGGCTAAAAAGGAATCTGCCACCCATGTTAGAGATAGTGTAATAAGGGTACATAGAAAGGGAAAATTAACACCAGGGAGGAAAGAATGTTAAATATGTGTGTTCAAGAATACGGCCATCTCTGCATTGTTGGCTCACACGCAGACACACTCCCGGGTTTTTCATTTGGCAGGGTGGGCTGTGCTAATGAAAACGTGGGTTACTAATATGGATGTGTATGTCTCTAATTAACATGAGAATTGAGTGGTAAACATAGCCAGGACAGAATTCAAGAGATGGGCTAAAAGAGAAGCCAGTGCATCAGGAGGGGAGGGCGAGGAGGCAGGTTCCAGAGAAGAAATGGGTCAGCCCTTGTTCAGATGGGTTTAATTTTGTCACTTGAGTCAAAATTGGAAACCCGTTTTCTAGTACAATTGCTTCTGTGTTTAGTAGGCACTGTACTTACAGGCTCCGTTCATTGTGGGAGAATTTTATAAACTTAGCACTCCATCATCACACCATCTCGGGGGTCAACTTTCCACTTGTGCCTCTAGCTCTTACGCAAGGGCTTTTACAGTGTCTTCTAATATATAGGATTCATCCTCGGTTCTGAGAAGAGCTTTTAAACTTAATCCCTCGTTGGAGTACTAATTTGTTTCCTCATCCTTAAAAAGTACTTGTGATTAACTTTCATCAGATGCAATAGGTTTCTCTAGTATGGCCCCTCAAGAAATGTAGGTTTGTGAATTTTTTGTTTTGTTTTCTTGCTGTTGTTGTTTGTGACGGCTGGGGATGAGTACAGTGGAAGGGAGAGAAATTGATTATAGTTGCTGATATTATTATATTTCTTCTTTTTTTAAGTCTAAAAAATGTAACTGGAAATGATATTTGTGGACAGTTGCCTTAAAATATTTCAAATCATATTTGACTAAAGAAAACAAAAACTACCGCCTACTAAGAACAAAAAAAGGAGCCTTTAAAGATATGCTTTGATATGTCACAACTTATTTTTGCTTTTTCATTCTGGTTTTAACCATGACGTTTGAGTGGAATATTATGCCATGATGTGTATGTATGAAAAACAGAATACACTTGCATATGTTATAGAGAAGGAAGCTTTTTCTAGGAAAATGAACATTTTTCCTTTTCTTATGTTTTTGGGAATGATTTACGAAAGTAACAAAATGACTCACTGTGAAGGCAGTGTTATCTGTAAAAATAATCAGTGTTCTACTTCCTTTCATACTTATAAGGCTAATATAACAAAGATGTTGCAGAGATTAAAAAATGTGTTAGAATCCTTTTAACCATATGAATACTTATGAATTTTATTGAAGCTCATACGTAACCACTCTATTTAACCAATTTAATAACATGTATATTTTTCTTAACATTTAATGCTAAGCCCCAAAAACTGTGTCCAATGAAAATTTACGTTTCCTGCATAATATCTGCATTTCCTTGCTAATTTGTTAGGAAAAAAACTATGAATCTATGCAGAGAAATGCTTTGGATTTATTCTTTGAAAAGTAATACATGTTACATGTAGAGGGTAGTGGAACTACACTTACACATGAAGAGAAAGCAGAGACCTCCAGTGTCTCAGGTCGGAAAATGAAGAGAACTTATGAAAATGTACAGCTAGAAATGTCATTCCAGTGGATCTCCCCACCACAAAGTTATTACCGTGTGAACAACGTTCATTAGCTTCACCAATATTGTGCTTCTATTTGCCCATTACCATCTTCACAAAGTAAATCATTCCTGTTCTGCCCAGATCGCATCCCTTCCCCTGCCCTCTGAAAACCGACATTTGCTACCCGTAAACAGGGGACGCCCGTTCAGCGATAAGTATAATAGCTTAAATTGAATTTTCCTCTGAATGATTTAGTGAATACTGGAACACATTTTTACTTTGTTGTTTAGACTCAAGAAGGCATAAAATCTCCGCCATCTATTTATCATGTAGTTATTTTAATGTAAACATGTGTCCATTTAGATGAAGTGTTTTCATTATTAAGCTAATTCTGAAGTGTCTCAGACCATGAGAAGGGAGCACAACTCTTGCTGATGGGGAACCAAAATCTGCCTCCGCTCAGCCTGCTGTCAGTTACGTCTTCATTAGTTTTTTTGTCATTCACAGTGGCAAATGCTGTATAAATGGAATGATGATCAGGTCCGCCTTGATAACTTGTCTTAACTCATTCGTTTTCACATCAAAGTTAATCAGCAATGTGAATTGTAATTGCTAGAGGAGACAACGCGTAGATCACTGGTCGTTTTTTTTTTCCTCCTGTATGGCATCCTGAAACATCAGCAGGCTGGCTGGAGCAGATAGGCTCAGGAGGAAAATGATGTGGAAGGCATAATAAGCAAGCTGCTCAGAATTAATGAGCTAACCCAATAAGAAAAGAGTAGCCAATCAATGTGAGTTGGGCAAATATAATTTAGAAATAATTGCTTGATTGGTTGCCTATAGTAGACTGATTTGCCACACACAAGGATTAAGAATTAAGATGTCAAGGCAAAAAATAATTTGGCAACTGAGGGCATGTAATTTTTTGTTTCCTTCCCTTTATGATTGAAAGAGATGGGCATTTGATATGCCATTCGCCAGAATGACAACATTAGACACCCTCTCGTTCTCTTTCTGCTCCCCTCACAGTGCAGGCCCATTCAGAACACAATTGTGATACTCCTGGACAGGACATGGGAAAGGTGCAGATTAGGAGAGGGAGAGAGTGTTCCCATCTATGGTCATTATGCCCGCAGGATGGATGGGCTGGTACCAGGTGTTTGCATCCCCGCAAAGCTGCAGCATCATTTGGAGGCCTGGCAAAGCGATAGATGCAGATGTTTGCACAATACACCAATTGTCTGTCCTAGGCCGGAAGAGTTCTGATCACATCCTACATGTTCCCAGTGCAATTTTCCCTACAGCTATTCGCCAGTTAGTAAAGGACCCTTGCTATATTCTTCTGTCTAAACTATTGGGAAGTTTCAGCCAGAAGGTAAATTTGCTTTGATCTACATTACACCTAATTGAGTCACCAGCAATGTCTCTATCCCAACATCAAGAAACGTGAAAATGTTAGATTATTTCACTGGGGATTAAACCTAATTTTCGCGTGTTCTGCATTAACCTATTAGGCTGGCTAATCTGCATTGCTAATGTGGCTGAGGCAGCTGTCACAGCTAAAGAAAAACATGATCGTGCAATCCTTGAATGAATGATTCCTGGCCTGATTAGTCTTAGTGAAGTTAGCTGAGCCCTGGTGATAAGGAAGGAAAACTCCCAGGTTGCCAATAGCTTTGAAAATTATCAGACTGTAAGCAAAAATATACCTCATGATTCACAGGCTTCGGTTCAAATGCCGAGTTGAGTGACATTATTTAAGACTGACTAAGGCTAACTCGAATTGTCACTCGCATAAATGTTTGTGTTTATTTTAAGGGACTAATGTAATGGATGCAGATTTAAATGCTAATAGAAGCCAGCCAGACACATAAAACCCCAGGTGTTGTTAACTCTGTTGGTCTTTTATTAACACAGATTAAATTGTAATATTTTCTAGATAAATTGGCAAAATCAGACAGATGCATGGCCCCCCAGAACGGTGGATAAGAACGACTCTTGAAGGGCCGGCCCTGTGGCTTGGCGGTTAAGTGCGCGCGCTGCGATGCTGGCGGCCCGGGTTCGGATCCCGGGTGCGCATCGAGGCACCACTTCTCCGTTCATCCTGAGGCCGAATCCCACATACAGCAACTAGAAGGATGTGCAGCTACGACACACAACTATCCACTGGGGCTTTGGGGGGAAAAAATAAAATAAATAAAATCTTTAAATAGACACTCAATAAAGACAGACAATCCATAAAAAAAAAAAAAAAAAAGAACGACTCTTGCAAGACTTCTAGTTTTCTCATAGATGCACAGAGCACGCTTACACTTTCACGACTCTCTGTCACTGTCAGGTTTTTTAAAAGAGAAAATTAGAAAAATGTGTGCAGTGTGCATGGTAATTAGTCTTCAGGTGGTGAGCATGATGTAGTCTATACAGAAATCGAAATATAATGATGTACACCTGAAATTTATGTTATAAACCAATGTTACCTCAATTAAAAAAAGAAAAAATATATATTTATAAGGATGAAAATTGGTTTCTAGTCATTGGCTAGAAGGACTGTCTCAGCTTGTCTGCTTTATTGCAAGGGTTGGGCATGTATGTTTCCTCATCCTGCACTTTGCTTGGAATCAGGCTTTGCTGCAATTTCAAGCCTTTGCTTGCTTCTCTCCATTTGATTTCCAAAGCAAGAGATCCACCATGATGGGTAATCTTCAGATGTGGAAAATGTTCAAGGGAGCTTGGTGGCTACAAATAGAGCTAGGAGCCCATTTAATCCGATTAGCAGTTCAGCACAATGGGCCTGCCCAACCCATTATGGGAAATGAAGCCTTTACTTTATTTGTTTCTATTAGCCAAGAATTAGTTTTCAGAAAAGTGGAATTTTGCCCCATCAGATTGCCCACACAATCAACAGAAAATAAATGAGGAAATAGTCTTATGTGTCAATATTTATCTTTTGGCCCTAATTGTCCACAGAGAGGACTTGTTGAGCATGTAGAGCTGGCAGCCACGGTTTACCTGTGTGCTCTTGATTGCTTCTCCCATTGTGTAGGCACAGGAGCTGCTACTCGCAGGGTAATGACATCTCAAAGGCAGAGCGCCCTGGCTGGAGAATAAAGGCATTGTAAAGCTCTAAGAACACTGGATTGGAGAGCCAAGAAGAACCCTTGATGGCTGGGAAGGAAGGTAGACCCCAGCAAATTACAAGGCATTTGTGACTGGGTTTCAAATGTGGGGGCGGGGAGGGGTGTAGAATAAAAGGAGTGAAGAGATACACGCATCCTTTTTCACCCAGATTCCTGGGCATCTTCCTCCGCCCGTTTTCCAGGAAGCTCAGCTGGCTCCATGACTGTGGGGGTGCAGTCCTCTTGCTTTTGTTGGCTCTTGTTGGTTGCAAAGTTTTAATGTCTAAAATACTCTCAAGTTTCCCTTAACGATAATGATAATCAAAGTCATTGTAACTAAAAATATTTGAGCACTCACTACATACCAGATATTTCTCTAAGCACCTGATATTTGACCTCCCGAGGCCCCCTGAGATGGCTGCTATCATGAGGCCCATTTTACAAACAAGTAGCTGAGGCCCCCGAAAATAACTTGCCCAAGGTCACTCAGCCGGTGGCTATGGAGCCAGGCCTTGGGCGCAAGCAGTCTAACTCCACGCTGCTCATTACCCCTGGGCCCCAGAGTCCAGGCCCCGACCAGAGAGCCAGTGTCTCCTTAAATGTTGCGCCCCACGCACCTCACTCGCCAAAGCACTGACCAGAGTCCCCTTTCCCAGAGACCTTCTTTCTGGCGGATGGCTGATCGCTCTCTCCCCATCCCGAAAAGCCCAAGCCCACAACAGTGGCAGAAGTGGAATGTGAGTCTCTCGCTCGCGGTCCCATCGACCAAGTGTTTTCAAGAGCACAATCCATTCAGTCCTCACACCGTCTTTTCCTGGAAGGAGGGACAGAAATTTCAATTATCCAAGCCTCCCTTAGGCCTCTCAGACCACGGCTACGTAGACTTCCGAGTCAGCGAAGATCACTCCTGAGGGGTCACGCCTCCGCAACTTATCCGGACTGCGGACAATGCCTGTGAACTGACCCCCTTTCCCTCGCTCTGCTGAAAGACACCCTCCCTTCTGGTTCCACAAGATGAGCTGTGGCTACCGATTCATTCCAAGAAGATAGCAAATGGATCCAATCACGGAGCACAGCACACGTTGGATTGGCCATAGACACAGATCCGTAATCTCTTCCATAACTCCAGCCTATTGCACAAAGTTAACAGGCTCTTTTCTTTCCAGCTGGATCTGATAGCATTCCGGGAAGTCTTTGTATCACTTATATCACAGGATCACTGTACCTGTGTGGGAGTTAACAAACCTGCAGTTATGAATTCCTGATATTATCTTTTAGTAAATTAGATCTGCCTTCCCTCTGAATAGCAGAGTTAAGAAAGCTGAGACAAGTTCTTAAAAAAATATTTCTTTGAATTCTACATTACTCACATATGGATTATTTTCTCTTTCTAGCAATTCTGCTGGGCTCATTCTTTTCTAATAATGTGATGCATCATCACAATGCCAAATATATTTTTGACCTCCAATAAGAGCATCTTAGAGAGACAGGACAGGCTCATTAACATTAGCATCAATGTCAACACTAGTTGCATGTCTGTGAGTTGCCCAGTTATATTTGACATGTGTATCAGTTTCTTATTGCTGCTATAACTAATTACCACAAACTTAGTGGCTTAAAATGATACAGATTTATTCTTTTACAGTTCTGGAGGTCAGAAGTCCAAAATGGGTCTTAAAGGGCTAAGATAAGGGATCAGTGGGGCTGGTTCCTTCTGAGGCTTCAGGGGAGAATCCATTCCTTGCCCCCTCCAGTTTGTTGCTTTTTGTGTGTGTCTGAGGAAGACCAGCCCTGAGCTAACATCCATGCCAATCTTCCTCTTTTTGCTGATGAAGACTGGCCCTGAGCTAACATCTATTGCCAATCCTCCTCCTTTTTTTTCCCCCAAAGCCCCAGTAGATAGTTGTATGTCATAGTTGCACATCCTTCTAGTTGCTGTATGTGGGACACCGCCTCAGCATGGCCGACAAGCGGTGCGTCGGTGCGCGCCCGGGATCCGAACCTGGGCTGCCAGTAGCGGAGCACGCTCACTTGGAGCGTGAACACTCAACCGCTAAGCCACCGGGCCGGCCCCCCAGCTCCAGTTTTGAGAGGCTGCAACATTCCTTGGCTCATGGCCGCCTCACTCCAACGTCTGCTTCTACCCTCACATCCCCTCTCTCCCTCTTATAAAGACACTTGTGAGTATTTCAGGCCCACCCAGGTAATCCAGGATAATCTCCCCATCTCAAGAGCCGTAACTTGATCCCATCTGAAAAGTCCTGTTAGCCATATAAAGTAACATTCACAGGTTCCAGGAATTAAGACTTAGTTCTCTCTAGGGGGACAATTATTCAGCCTACCACAACATGCAATTGATTCTGGAAGAAAGGCAAAGTGCTTGTCAGTCATTCACTTATTCATTCGTCGTCCATCTGCAAACACTGACTTGTGGGCACTGTGCTTGGCACAAGGGCTGCAGCAGGGAGCAAGACAGTGTTCTCGTTGTGGAGTGCCAGTTCCAGGGAGTGACTGGCCATCCCCTGAGCAATCACACTGGAAGTTCGTTCATTGCCAGGGAGGTGCAAACGGGAAAGGAAGACTTGAGAGAAGAAATGAGGGGGAGCTGGAGCTAATCCTGCCTGGGGGGCGCTGGTGTCCAGCAAGTCCTCCCTGAGAAAATGCCCATTAGGCCAGGAGCTGAGGGAAGTGTAGGGCTTCACCAGGGGAAGAGGTTCCCTAAAGGTGGACAAACCAAGAGGACAAAGTGACCAGCCAAGCCTCCAATCTCTGTCAATCTAGAGGAGAAGCGTTTAACTGCAGGGACAATGATTTTTACTTGGTCTACTGTAGTCAAAGTCGGGGTCCCTGCTGAGTGAGCACCCATGTTTGTGTTATTGGCTAAAAGGGCAAGGGATCTCTGGAGGTGGGAAGAAGGCAGGGCAAGCTCTGTGTGTGCCCGGCGGCTAAGGAGGCAGAAAGCTTCCTCAGTCTTCCAGTTCTTAAGCCCAGCCCTTATCTGAGGAGAGGCGGCCTTTTGTTGTGTTTATTCCACTCTTTTGCAGGGTTAAATGTGGTGCAGAGCCCAATTGGCCCTACTTCCTAGAAGGGCCAGGTGTAAAGAGTTTGTGACAGACCAGCTTTCCTCCCTTCTGATTGGACTAGGACCTCAAACAGCTTCCACAACCAAAATGCCATATACTAAGTTTATTTACACAGCCTCAGAATAGCTCCCCGTAAAATACTTAATCATTACAAAGGGAAAATAGTAAATTCACAGTGAAGAAGCCTGGTAGACAACTCCTTAACCCAGTGATCAGAATTAACACAACCGGTAATGGGACAACTTGACATCATGCACCTCTTAATAGGATGCACTGAAAAGGATGCGATAGCCCTTCTGGGGTCTTCCTGCCCAAAACGCATCCCCTCAATATAATCATGAGGAAACATCACACAAACTCAAATTGAGGGATTTTCTACCAAATAGCTGACTTGTACTCTTCAAAGCTGTCATTATCACAAAAGACGTATCTACTTTTTGTCTTTATAGATTTGCCTATTCTGGTTATTGGATATAAATGGAATCATACAATGTCTAGTCCTTTGTGACTGGCTTCTTTCACTCAGCATGATGTTTTCAAGATTTGTAGCACGTATCAGCACGCATTTCTTTTTATTGCCAAATAATAGTTTGTTGTTTGGATATATTACATTCTGTTTAGCCATTCATCAGTTGATGGGAATTTGGATTGTTTCTGCTTTTTGTCTATTATGAATAATGCTTCTATGAACACTCATATACAAGTTTTTGTGTGGACAAAGTTGTCATTTCTCCTGGGTGTATACCTAGGGGTGGAACTGCTGGGTCATATGCTAACTCTATGTTTAACCTTTTGAGGTACTGTCAGACTGTTTTCTAAAGTGGCTGTGTTATTTCACATTCCCACCAACAGTGTATGAGTGTTCCAATTTCTCTACATTCTCACAAACACTTGTTATTTTCTTTCTTATTTTAGTCATCCTAGTATATTTGAAGTGGTATTTCATTGTGGTTTTGATTCTTTATACTATTCTTAAAACTTTCCTTTCCATCTAAAATTATGTCAAAATAGAAAATGAAAAGAAAAATGTCCTGAACCATAATTACTCTGTAATGAAAGGACTTTGAAGTGAAGTCCTATCTTTCTCTTAAGCTGAGCTGATGAGCAAACAAATAGATCCTGAGGACAAGAGCAAAGCTAGTGACCTGAGTTCTAGAAATTTGGATACTTCTGGGGTTCAGTGTTTCCACTCATTTACCCAAAAAACATTTATCAAGCCCCAGTTAAAATAAGTTACTAATAAGATGACTATGGGGAAATGTGTATTGCTGTCCTTGTCATGTAAAAGTGAACTGCTTTCAAAGCTCTTTTTGGATGGAGATTGAAAATAACACATTCACAAATGCAATAAATGCATCTCAAGTACCAAAGGCTATATTTATCTGTTCCGGTAAGATACCATATTAAGCATCGCAACTGTGATTAGAGCTATCATTTGGTTAAGTTTATGGTAGTTCACTGTCATCTGCCGTAACCTATCTGGTTTTTGCTGAAACTCACACAGGTGAACTAGATGAAGATATGATGGGGACCACCACTTTTGCATTCTTAAAGTCTTTGAGGGTGATGCAATTCCTCCTGGGATGTCATGATTCTATCTTGGCCAGGACCAGGCAGGAACAGTTTTAAGGGCTTCCACTTGGACCTTTCTTCAATAATATCTCTTACTCCACATTAACAGGGACTCAACATGAGGATTCTGCCAGCTGCTAAGGATCTCCATCCTGATTATGCATATGAGTACTGGGAAAATAACTTTAAGATGGGTGTGAGGACCCATTGGAAACACTGTCAGATGGACTTGGGCCAAAATTCAATTTGTCATCTGATCTGCATAAATCCCTAATAGAGGCCACAATGCTGTTTTAGATCCCTTGGTGTCCGTGTCAGCTCGGATCTGTATCAAATAGCTCTCTAAAGGTTAGGGTATTTCCTCTTCTCTAGTGCACTTACTATGGCAAATGGCCAATGGTAGTCTAACGACTGAAAACCAGATAGGACACAGGGTAAGTTTATAGAAGAACGTAGAGGAAACTCAAAAATTCCAGATTCATACAAAGAACATGGACTTTGGATCCATGCATATCTGGGTTGGATGCCTGCGCTACCACTCATCGGCCAAGCAAGGCTCTACATCATCTGTAAAGTGGTATTGTTAATGCCCACCTTGCAGGGACGTTCCAAATAAATATATAGAGTAGAAGACACAGAGGAGGATCTCATTAAATAAGTAGCTGTTTCTATTAATATTACCAATGGGATGTCCATTGGTCATGAGTCATGGTTCATGCAGCACACGAATGTTCATGTGGCACAGTCTTAGCCAGTTGAATTTTGAGAGCTTTATGAGTACGGAACAGTTTCACCTGGAACTCGGAGGCAACAAAACAGTGAACACCTGCACATAATAAAGAAAGTGTGTCTTTGGGGCAACTGGATTTTACCAAGGAGCAGGAAATTAGTCTGAAATGATATGGTAATGAATACAAGGAGACAGATTTATACACTGCCTTAGTTAGGATCCTGCAAAAGCAGAGCCTCAGTTAGGGACTTGGGTGCTGGTAGTTTATTCGGGAGGTGATTCCAAGGAGGGAATGGGGAGAGTCATATAGAAGAGAAAAATCCAGTAAAATGTGTGCTAAGATTGTTACTGCTGTAGGCAACTGAGGCTCAGTTCTGTTAGGAAATCACATAAAATGCACATCTGTATTGTTCCTTCAAAAGACTAGAAGATGAGAAATTTATCTTTTAACTCCTATCAGCAATTGTTTGAGGGTTACCCCTGGAGGCCTTGGTTCCAGCCTAGCTGGGGGCACCTGTGGCTGAGTATGGCTCCAAGAACCCTAACAAGGCAGGTGGAGCTCTGCGATGGGTCCTTGAAGCGGTCACTAAAACGACTTAGGAGATACCTGCCACAGCTAAAGCCAGAGGCCAGCTTAGGGCGTGTTATACAGGACACAAAAGAGGCTCCTACATATATTCGACGTTTTCAGATTTCATTATTATTCCTTGGCTAAGCCACTGAGGTGTATTGTTTTCAACTAGCCTCAGTTTACCCATCTGCAGTAGTTTCACAGAAGACCATAAGGATTTTGCATTTGTTATACGGCTTTCTGGCATTTACTTCTGAGGATGCCTACCATAAAGCAGGAAATTGCTTGAGAATATTTTAAACATTATGGCCTTTCCTGATGCACAGTCACTTTGCATAGGCAGGAAGCGGAGAGCATGGGGTAACAGGTCCGGCATAAATATCGGAAGCAAAACATAGTACTTGGATTTGGAAGAGTGTCTAAATGATTTGGGTTCTACAAACATAGCATTTTTGGCACCTTGGGGCAGCTATAATCCTGTGTCCATAAATTTCATTTTATTTTAAGAGGATCGGCGCCTATTTTCCTTTAGCTGATAAGAAGTGTCCTCGCAATATGAATATACTCCAAAGCTTTTGTAAAAATTCATTTGGCTCTACCTAAGAAATTTCCCAGTTTTCCATTTTGGGCCTGGGTACAACGGAAATAGCTTTCTTTTAATTGATTCTGGAGAGAATTATAATCACTTTTTGGCGTGGGCCTCAGCTTCGGGGGGTGAAAGAGGTGCTGTGTTGATCGGCTCTCGAGCTTCTTGGTGACCCCACATGGACGTACACAATGCCATGGGTCCACTCCACTTCCTCCAAAGCCTGTGCCTGTGGGATGACCATGGGGGACTGGCAGACAGAACGGAGGTTGAAGCCTCCATGTCAGGCCAGTTTCCCTGTGATTCCCCTCCCCCCCTCAAAAAAAGACAAAAGAGATGGATTTTCTCTTGATGAAATTTTTATTGTAAAGTCCTTCTGAATCAGCCTTTAATATTATGAGCCATAGTTTGATATATACTTTTGTAATTTCAAGAATGCTCTTTTTCTCAGGACAGAATGGACATCCGATGTCACGTGGTGAAATACATCCTTCTTCCTCGGCATCATTTTCCTCCTCTTTAAAACTTGGAGCCTATTTGTTTGGACTGTTTTGATTGCAAGTGACAGAAACCAATCTGGAACTAGCTTAAATACATAGGGGACCCTATCATAAGGGTCCTCAGCTGTTTTATAGGGACAAGGGCAGCAATCCAGAGCTGTGAGAGGAATATGTCTGGCCTCAGGAACAACTGGCTCTAAGGACACACTCAGTCCCCAGTAGACTCTCTCTTCATCTCCCAGACGTGTCCCTTGCTATAGAGCTGCATAATTCCTCTCTCTATATATGGATTACTTCTTCTGTCTCTCTGGCCCATGAGGTAAAACTATGCAGCCCTGGACAATTTCCAAATATAATGTCATAAAGCCCAGCTCCCAACAGGAGGACAGACATTTCAGCTCCATAATTCCCACAGAAAAACTCTAATTGGCTCACTTTGCACCAATCAACTGTAATCAGGGTTCCATTCAAGGAATAACATGGCAGATGCCTCTATAACCACAATGAGAAGTCCCCAGAGAAAAGGAGATCATAGATTGCCAAACCATAATTCTCTCTTACCAAGGGGTTGGACCCAATGATTACTAAGGGTCCTTCTAGCTTTAACTGCCCACCTTGCATTCTCTGCTTGACTTAAGCTGACTCTCAGTTCAAAGGAGCTAATGATTGTGTGTTTCTTAAACAGAGGTATAAATTTGCTCTAGCCAGAGGCTGAGCCTATGATAGTGGAACCAGAAACATCCCCAGTTACTAATGCTGCCAAGTCCCCTCTATCCTTGGGCTTTTCATTCCAGGAGCCGTTACACATCTAAGCTTACAAACAGCTCCCCTGGGCACACCATAATACCCAACTGAATATCCTGCCAGCTGAGGTTGCCTTTGTTCTGAGTTAGAAACCAGTATCCCCAAGATGGGAACCATGGGGATCAAGAGTATTTAAAATTCCGAGTCAGTAATGCAGAATGATCCTCTTTTATCTTCTGTTTATTATAAAACCAACAAATCTTTAGCAAATATTGCAGCCATTCATCCAGTAAGTCTTTATTACACTCCTACTACAGGCAAGGCACCATCTGGATTCAACTGGGACAATTGAAGACTGTCGAAATTGAAGACTATGTCATGCCTACTTTATTGGAACTCAGTTATCTGCTACATCATGTCTCAGTCAGTTTGGGCTGCTATAACAAAAATATCATAGACTGAGTGGCTTAAACAACAAACATTGTTTTATCTCGTACAGTTCTGGAGGCTAGAAGTCTGAGATCAGGGTGACTGCATGGTTAGGTTCTGGTGAGAGCTCTCTCCATGGTGGAGAAAGAGAGAGAAAAAGAGAGAAAGAAGGCCAGCTCTCACGTGTCTCTTCTTGTAAGAGCACTAATCCCATCACAAGGGATCCACCCTCATGACCTCATTACCTCTCAAAAGACCCTTCTGGAAATAACATCACATTGGGGATTAGGGTTTCAATATGTGAATTTTGGGACAAATATTCAACCCATAGCACATCTGTTGGAGAGACAAGCAAGTAGTGGCAATAATACATAAAAGATGCAAAATAGAATTAAGTAGCACAATGAAGGGAATTATTAAGTGCACTAAAAAAAAGGGGTAGAAGGCTCAGAGAAGAATTCATAAAGGAGGTGATGCTTGAAACAGTTCTGTAGAGATAAGAAGGATTTTCCCAGGGCAACACAGAAGAAAGAATTCCAAACAGAGCATATAAATGGGATTTTCTAAAATTCAGAGGCATCACACCAAGGACTTCAAAGCAGTTAGCTGATGAGGAATCCTGCCACAAGGAATCATGCATTTCTCATGTCAGATTTTATTTTATTTTTTTTTTGCTAAGGAAGATTGGCCCTGGGCTAACATCTGTGCCCATCTTCCTCTACTTTATATGGGATGCCTGCCACAACATGGCTTGATAAGTGGTATATAAGTCCACACCCGGGATCCGAACCCGAGAATCCCGGCCGCCACAGCAGCACGTGCGAACTTTAACCACTACACCACTGGGCTGGCGCCTCTCATGTCAGATTTTAATTATCCTAGCATGTTTCCTTACTGTAGTAGGTAGGGTAAGCTAAACCGCCATAATAAACACACTTCAAAAACATATTAAGGCTAAAATACAATAGGAAATTATTTCTCATTCACGTGACAATTGGCTAATACCTCCACTCCATGCCGTAATTTAGAGCTTTGGGTTCCTCCCATCAGTGGCTCCACATCTCCTAAGTCCTCATCTCTGTTTTTATTCAGTTGATGGCAGGAGAAAAAGAGAGCATGGTGGAAACATCGCCATCTCTTAACAGACTTAGTGCAGAGATGGCACACATCAGTTCCACTCACATTCCATTGATGAGAGCTGGCCGCATGCCCACACTTGTTTGTGTGGAAAGCTGGGAAATATAGTCCCTTCCCGGGCAGCCACTTCCCAACTACAACAAAATCTTATGTGCAGAAAGTATTGGTTTTTGTCAACAGCTAACTACCTCTGCCACACTTACAATGTATATAAACCATCTATCAAATACACATACCTTTCAAACAACTGACACAAAAATGAGCCACAATAAAGATTTGAAACAGAGAAGAAAAAACGGAAATCAAAATTTTAAGTTCCTGCTTAAAAATACTTTAGAAGGGAGTTTTATTTACTTTCAAATATGCATTTTTTTTACAAATTTTAAAATGGTAGTTGACCATTTTTAAGTGATCTTGAGTGATATGAAATCATTAAATGTTCTCTGTCTTTCTTCTGACTTTACTTGTGGTGTAATCAAATTTATTGTAATCTTAAAATAGGAAAAACAAAAACATCAACTTATTTTTTAAAAACAACAGCAAGAAAATGCAATTTTATTCTAAGCATTATATAAATAGCAAGGCAATAGAAGAAGTATTTTAAAAGACCAAAAATACAAAAGATCTTTTTCTTCATTAACCTATTTTATGTATGTACGAACTAACTTGTTCTAAAACACAGTGAAATATTATTTTGGTAAGTTGCTCTTTTAAAAATTATGCATGCATTTTGACTAAGAAATTATACATTTAGTAATTAATCCTAAAGAAATCATCAGAAAAAAGTGAAAGACTGCATTTTTGTGGATGCTCACCCTCCTTACCATATTGTTTGCAATAGTAAATAGTAAATTAATTTTGCAATTAAATGTCCAACAATAGGAAGCAGGTTAAATAAGAGGGGTGCAGCCAGTAGGATAACCTTCCATCTCAGTTTACTCCTGCTGTCCCTGTGTGATTGGAATTAGCATCCCTTTTTCACTCTCATAAGTATCTTAGTTTAAATGATAAGTTATGTGGTCACTCTACATATAACGAAATATATCACACCCAAAAAACTCATGCTGTATGAGATTATATAATAAAAAGATAAATTTTTAATAATTTCTTGGTATGTGTAAAATGCAGTTTACTATCTATAGATTCAATGAAATTCCAGTTAAAATCCAAGCAAGTTATTTTGTGGATATCAACAAACCAATTCTAAGATTTGTATGGAAAAGCAAGACCCAGAATAGCTAACACAGTAAGGAAAAAGGAGAACCAAGTTGGAAGACTGGTACTACCCAATTTCAACACTTACTAAAAGCTGCAGTAATCAAGACATTGTGGTATTGGTGAAAGTATAGACAAATAGATCAATGAATAGAATAGAGAGCCCAGAAATAGACCCACGTAAATACAGTCACTGATCTTTGATGAAGGAAGGAAGATAGTCCAATGGACAAAGGATCATCTTTCAACAAATGGTGCTGGAACAACTAGACATACACACACACACACACACACACACACACACACACAAGTGAATCTAGACACAGACTTTACACCTTTCACAAAAATTAACTCAAAATGGATCATGGAGAAATGTAAAATGCAAAACTATAAAACTTCTAGCAGATTACATAGGAGAAAATCTATGTGACCTTGAGTTTGGTGATGATTTTTTAGATACAACAATAAAAGTATGATCCATGAAAGAAAAAATTGATAAGGTGGATTTCATTAAAATTAAAACCTTCAGCTCCATGAAAGAAACTGTTAAGAGAATGAAAAGACAAGCCACAGACTGGGAGAAAATATTTGCAAAACATATATCTGATAAAGGACTTTCCTCTAAAAATACAAAGAACTCTTAAAACTCAACAATAAGAAAACAAACAACTCAATTAAAAGTGGGCAAAAGATCTGAACAGACACGTCACCAAAGAAGATATACAGATGGAAAATAAGTATATGAAAAGGTACTCTATATCACATGTCTTTAAAGAATTACAAATTAAAACAACAATGAGATACCACTATACAACAATTAAACACCCTTTAGGCCCAGAGTAAGTGCTCAAAAAGGCCTTATTTGTTGAACTATCATGGAGTACTCAATTAAGGAGCCAAAGACTATGTTCTTAGCTAATGTATATGCTGTTTCTAAAGATAGCAGATTCTGTCAGAGTCCATTTCTCCTTGGTCCAACCCTGGAAGTTACCTTCACGGTTTCTGTTCAGCCAAGGGCAGCCTGCTTCTCTCTGCCTGAGGGTGTTCTGTGGTCCTAGGGTGCACTGGGAAGAGAGCATGGAAGATGAAAACCACTAGGGAGTTAAGACTCCAGGAGCAACTCTCCACTAATGAGTGATGGGACTACGTAGATAATAAAAACCCTACCTTCTCATCCCTCAATTCTGTTCTAGTCTACATAGGCCCTTCGAGGTCCCCGTTGAATTGAGCCACAGTTGCACACAGTGGTAACCTGCTGCTCAAGATGACTTATATGTGCTTCCTCCCTTCCCTGTCTCTCATCCCCTCTTTCTCAACCACTTCCTGGGATCACCTCCTAAATAAACTAATTGTGCCCAGAAATCTTATCTTGAGGTCTGCTTTTGGGAATCAAACCAAGGCAGGTCAAAATGATCAAGCTAGTTAGTAGCAGATCTATAGGTAGAACCCAGGTCTTCTGACTCTAGACTATGTCCTTTAGTCTCACTGGATACAGGAGTAATACACGTGAAGCCATGATGACACGATGTTGAGTAGTATAAACCTGGACACTAACAGTGCAGTACTGAGTTGTCTCCTAAGAATGGTGTTATGAAGGACAGATCTGACTGTTTGGTTCTAAGCAGCAACATAAACAGCTAATGATTGAAGGAGGGGCTCAGGTGCAGGTCACTGAAGCCAAGAAGGGATAATTTCTCTAAAATAATGGAATAGTAGTAGTATGGGGTATTAAAAAATCTAATGGAAATTGGGGAGAGGGGATTTAAAGCAGAGGAGCACATCTGTGCATAAGAGTTAATGATGCAAGTTTTAAAAAGCCCAGAGGTACGTGTCAGCAGCATTTCCTGTACCACATGTTTCCATAAGCATGACACATGCACACATTTCATGAATGACCCACTAGTAGTACTACAGTGGGGTGGTGCTGTGATATACCAGAAAGATGCCTACCCCCATGACATTATTAAGTCAATTAAAGAAAAACAAATAGAAGTCACTGCATTAAATGCCACCACTGTCAGTATCATAGTATATGAAATAAAAACAAGTCTATCCTTGGGCTGGCCCCGTGGCTTAGCAGTTAAGTGCACACGCTCCACTGCTGGCGGCCTGGGTTCGGATCCCGGGCACGCACTGACGCACCGCTTCTCCAGCCGTGCTGAGGCCACGTCCCACATACAGCAACTGGAAGGACAGGCAACTATGACATACAACTATCTACTGGGGCTTTGGGGAAAAAAAAAAGGAGGAGGATTGGCAATGGATGTTAGCTCAGAGCCAGTCTTCCACAGCAAAAAGAGGAGGATGAGCGTGAATGTTAGCTCAAGGCTGATCTTCCTCACAAAAACAAAAAAAACAAGTCTATCCAGAGAGGACTGATTAAATTGTTTCACATAACATCCATAAAAGGAAACATTATATAGCTGTTAAAAAAGAATGAGGTAGAGCTATAGCTCTCCATATACTGATATACAAAAATCTCCAGGATATGGTAAGCAAAAACACAAGAATCAGAAACGTGTAAAGAATACTACCATTTTTCTTTAAAATGATATAATAGCTATAGATATAGAAATGTAGAGATATACATATGCATATAGACATAGACATAGATGTGTGCTCAGAATAATCCGGAAGGCTAGTTAAGAAAGTGGTAACTGGCTGCCTCTGGGAAAAGAAAATTGAGGGCTGGTGGCAGGGATAAGAGGGATATTTCTCACTGAATATCTTATTCGCAGTTGAATTTTGCATGACGTATTGCTTTAAAAATAAGGAAATAGGGGCCGGCCCAGTAGCGTAGCAGTTAAGTTCGCGCATTCCACTTTGGCGGCCCGGGGTTCGCCGGTTCAGATCTTGGTTTCGGATCCTGGGCGCAGACCTATTCACCACTCATCAAGCCATGCTGAGGTGGTGTCCCACATAGAAGAGCTACAACTCTACAACTATGATACACAACCACGTACTGGGGCTTTGCGGAGAAAAAAGAGGAAGATTGGCAACAGATGTTAGCACAGGGCCAATCTTCCTAAAAAAAAAAAAAAACTTGAGCTTTAAAAGAAAAAATAATGAAATATATGAGATGTCTCTTAGAAGCCAGCCATCAGAGAAAGAAGCTAGACTATTGAATGATGCAGGACCGTGTGAAAAGAGAAGTTCAGCCAATAGCTATGCCAAGGCCCAGCTAGAAGAGTGAAGACATCTTGGACATTCCAGCCTCAGCTGAGCTCCTAGTTGAATGCAGCCTAATACATACCCCAGGTCACCCAGCCGAGCCCAGCCACCTACAGATTTGTGAGACATAATAAATCACTTTTGTTGAAGACCCTGACACACACATACACACACACACAAGAAAAAAGAAAGGAAAGAAATGTATAAGAGAAAAAAAACAGAAGGAAATGTTGAATGCAAAAGGGTAACTTTTCCAAAGTAGATTCCAAGGTAAGTATGAGGTGCATTTGGGGTCACTCTTGTTGCTGCTAAGTGATAGCAAGTAATTGTGTTCACAACAGCAGTCCTGGTTGAGGGCATCCTACAGCAATGGTTCAGTGATACAGTAGAAAGCACGTAGATTTAAACCTTGGGCAAGTTCCTGAACCTCCCGAGCCTCAGTGAAACAGTGATAATAACACACATTTTACAGAGCTCTTGTGAGGCTTGAAGATAATTCCCACAGATGATTCTATGGCTAAAAGATAGTGGGTATATAATAATCATTGACTTCTTCAACCACTACCATCCCACTCAGCTGTATCAGTTATCTAATGCTGCATAACAAATCACCCCAAAACTCAATGACTTAAAATAGCAAGGATCATTTATTATCTCATGGTTTCTGTGGATCAGAATTCAAGAGCAGCTCGGCAGGCCAGTTCTCTCTTGAGATCTCTCACGAGGTTGCAGTCAGATGTTGGCTAGAGCTGCAGTCATCAGGAGGTTAGACAGGGCTGGAGTATCCACTCACACTCCCTCACATGGCTGGTAAGTTGGTACCGGCTGTTAGCAGGAAGACTCAATTACTCTCCAAATGTCCCTTACCTCAAGACTGCTCAGGTGTCCTCACAACATGGTGGCTAGTTTACCTCCAAGTGAGCCATCCTTGAATGTCACTCACTGTCACATGAGTTAGCCCTGACTCAATGTTGGAGGGGACTACACAAGGGCATGAGTTCCTGGTGGAAAGGAATATTGGGGGAATGTTATGGGCTGAGTTTGTCCCCCAAAATTTATATGTTGAAGCCCTGACCCCCAGTACCACAGAATGTGGCTATATTTGAAGGTAGGACATTTAAAAAGGCAATTAAGTTAAAATGAGGTCACTAGGGTGGGGCTAATCCAATAATTGCTGTCCTTATACGAAGAGGAGATTAGGACACGACTAGAGGGAAGATCATGTGAAGACACAGGGAGAAGGTGGCCATTTGCAGGCCAAGGAGAGAGGCCTCAGAAAAAACCAACCCTGCTAACACCTTGATCTTGGACTTCTGGCCTCCAGAACTATGAGAAAATAAATTTCTATTGTTTAAGCCGTCCAGTCTGTGGTTCTTTGTTATGGTAGCCCTAGCAAACTAATGCAGGGGCCATTGTGGAAGCTAGCTTCCACAGTGACTATCCTATTGCATTTAAAAAATAATGGCTTCCTCAGACACAAGGCTACCTATTGTATAACTATATTTATATGAAATTTCCAGGATAGGCAAATCCATAGAGACAGAAGGTAGATTAGTGGTATCCAGGGACTGGGGGCCCAGGAGAATGGAGAGTGACTGCTAATGAGTATAGGGTTTCTTTTCAGGGTGATAAAAATGTTCTGGAATTAGGTACTGGTGATAGTTACACAACTTTGTGAATATACTAAAACAACTGAATTGTACACTTTAAGAGAGTGCATTTTATGATATGTCAGCTATACCTCAATTTTTTAAAATGGCTTCTTATTGCTACATCTGCCCGTCAGCTAGTATTTTTGGGTGGTCTTCTGGGCTGGGTTCTGTTCCTAGAGCTGGGCTGAAGAACACCAAAGAAACATATGCCAGTCTTCCTCCCTGCAGAAGACTTATGATTGAGTTATGGTAACGAAACATGGCTTCAAAATACTCTCAATGCATTATTTAAGTCGCTGAAAAGATTCCAGCTCGAGGCCAACCCAGAAAAGGTCTACCATTGCGAAGAAGCACTGCCTCTGCCTCACCTTCACAGGCCACACCCCAGTGTCTGCTCCAACTGCAGTGGCCTGCCCTGCACAGGACACAGCCTCTCATGCCTCAGCTTCCCGCTGTAACAAACACCTGCCATTGTGAGAAGCAGGAGAAGACAGTAGTTGAGAGCTCGGGCTCTGTGCTACATCATGTGGGTTATAATACCACTCCTCCTCTTATGAGACGTGCCGCCTTGGTTTGATGGCTTAACCTTGATGTGCCCTCAAATTCCTCTTCTAAAAAATGGGGATAATACATGTAAAGAGCTAGGAAGAAAGTAAGGCTCTGCTAATATCAGCTATTTATTGGTGCACATGAGCGTGCACACACATAACAACCATTAACACAATGAATCAGTTGCCATTCCTCTTCGGTTACACGTAAAAGTCCTAGGAAATTAGGAATGCTCCTAATTCTCAGGGAGAAGTTGGAACCATTTGTTTATTGAATGTTTTCTATGGGCCAGGCCTGTGCTAAGAGCTTCTCAAATGTTACCTCATTCACAACTCACAATAATTTCATAAATAAAAATATCATTACCCTCATTTAGAAATGAGCAAAATGAAGCATTCAAGATGTTAAGAAATGTGCTCAGAGCCACACACCTGATATGAGGCAGAGTCAGGATTTGAACTCGGGTCTTCTGATTCCAAAGCATGTGATCTTTTGACAACATGGTGCTGTGTGCTCCCTTCCATGTCCTGGTTTTCTGTTCCTGAGGGGTGGTGGGCTGGGATCCATACAACTGCCAGGGTTGACACAAAAGGACTGAAACTGAGTCTGGGATTGAGGTTCCCAACTGATGTCAGCTACTGAGTCAGCAGCAATGAGTTCAGGTGACCTGACCCCTCTGAGTGGGCATGTGAGTGCAGGGCCAGCAGCGTTGATAAAGAAGGACAGAGAGGACACTTAGGAAATGACTCTGAGAGACAGACAAATAGTAAGAAGCAGAACAGGGGCCCTTACCTCTGATGACTCTCTTCGTCTCCCAAAGGGATATTCTTCTTGCTCTCTGAAGAAGTGATGCCAGCTTGTGTTTACCGAGGGCTAACTCTACCAGGCATGATTCTAAGTGCGTCACACAGACGACCACATTTAATCTTCTCAACAAGCCTGAAAGGAAGGCACTATTACTATCACCATTTTACAGGTGAGGAATTTGAGACACAGCAAGGTTAAGTAATCTGCCCAAGGTCATACAGCTTCTAAGAGGAAGTAGTAGTATACCACGCAGAGGGGCACTTGAGCCAAAATTCTCAACCTCTGTGTTCTACACTTCTCTAGGACACAATGGCAAATGTTTGTTGGAGCCAGGAGGGTGTTCTCTGTGGTGGACACCACCCAGGTGCCCCAGGAATGAATGAAGCCAACATTTCTACACAGACACAGGCCATGGATAATTGCAGACAATAAGAAGTGGAATGTTCTACACCTGGTGCCCTGTCACCTTGTAAGCATAAACACATAGCCATCAAATTAAATGGTATTTATTATGCAAGACCCTTTGGTTTCAGTCTGCTTGTGAGTTGTAAGAGCATGCCTAGAGCATCCCTTTGTTTCCAATCCTTGTAGTTAGGAGTACTTGTTGAACCCTGATGAGAAGTGCATCTAAGTGGCAAACAATTATGAAATCCACCAAATGATTTTTGAGGAGAATCTCAGCATTCAAAGATTGCTCATGCATGACATCAGCACCTACAGGGATGCAAGGATGCTGCCCACGCACCAGGAGTCCAAGGCTGTGGAGTAGTCCCTCCCAGGCAGAACCAAGACACCATCCAGGGAGACACCACGCACGGAGAAAAGAGTACAAGGACTTGAGTGTGTGGAATTTATCACTTCTGAGGATTCCGCTTTGTCAACAAATGAATAATCCTGGAGACCTCGTGGAAGCACAAATTCAAGGACTTCAGTGGAAATAGGCATGCAAGAGCTGTGAGACAGAGGGAGCCCATCTCACTGAATTAGTGAGGCTCTAGCTGGAGCCATTCAACTACTCTATTGTTCTATCGTTTGGCTGTTATTTAGCTTTCATAGAACTGGTGTATTTTAGAGACCCACACATTAGTTGTTGGTTTACACGAGATGAAATAAAATGAGGGAATCTATGATTTCATTTTATTTATTGGAATTTGCACCTGATTCTTATTGTTTTAAATTAGCTATTACAAATACATTTGAGGAAAATGTTCTTAGTAACCTCATGCCCTCCTGTATTAGTCAGGGTTCTCAAGAGAAACAGAACCAGTTAAGATAGATAGATAACTATATCTACATCTACATCTACATCTATATCTATATCTATATCTACATCTACATCTACATCTATATCTATATCTATATCTATACCTGGAGAGAGAAAGAGAGAGATTGATTAATTTTAAGGAATTGGCTTATGCAATTGTGGGGGTTTGGAAGTCCAAAGTCCATAGGGCAGTCCTGCAGGCTGGACATTTCAGCAGGAGTTGATTTTACAGTCTTGAGTCTGAAAGCGGTCTGGAGGCAGAATTCCTTCCTCTTTTGGGAACCTCAGTCTTTTCTCTTAAGGCCTTCAACTGCTTGGATGAGGCCCACCCACATTATGGAGGGAACTCTGCTTTACTCAAAGTCCACTGATTTAAATGTTAATCACATTTTAAAAATACCTTCACAGCAACATCTAAACTGGTGTTTGACCAAACAATTGGGCACCATGGCCTAGCCAAGTTGACACATAAAATTAACCATCATACCTCTCCTCTTGACCATCATCACCTCCCACCAAGGATGACATCTTACCTTCCAGTTCCTGCCTTTCCACTTCCAAGTAATTTATGATCTCCCCTCTTCCCCCACCATGCTAATCCATCTTTCCACTTTATCTCTATATCTGCACTGTCCCATACATAGCCACTAGATACACATGTCCTCTAAAATTTAAATTTTAATTAAAATTAAATGAAATAAAAAATTCAATTCCTCAGTAGCACTAGCCACATTCAATTGCTCAATAGCCACATGTGGCTTGCAGCTAGCGTATTGGACAGCGCAGAATAGAACATTTCCATCATTGCTGAAAGTCTACTGGCCAGAGCTGCTCTAGATGGTTCTTCATTGTAACTTTGCCTTCACTATCTAGGCTTCTCTTCTCAGACATTGACTCCTTTTTTAAAAATTTATTTTTTTATTGAGGTAACAATGGTTTATAACATTATATAAATTTCAGGTGTAGATCATTCTATTTCGACTTCTTTATAGACTACATTGTGTTCACCACCAAAAGTCTAGTTTCCATTCATCACCTACAACTGTGCCCTTTTACTCCTTTCACTCTCCCCCCACCACCCTTCCCATCTGGTAACTACCAATCTATTCTCTGTGTCTATGTGTTTGTTTGTTTTTGTTGTTTTTTTTAATCTTCCACATGTGAGTGAAATCATATGGTATTTGTCTTTCTCCATCTGACTTATTTCATTTAGCATAATATCCTCAAGGTCCATCCATGTTGCAAATGGCAAGATTTCATCTTTTTTTGACTGAGTAGTATTCCATTGTCAGACATCAACTCTTAATCTCAGAGTTCCAGGTTTTCAGTCTCCTTCGCCATCTGGATAGCCACATAAATCCATTGAGAACATTGTAGAAAGTTGTTTTGGTGCATTTGTGTAATTGTTGCATGGAATGTTTGTGTATTAGTCAGGATAAGTGTGCCAGCTGCTGAAACAAACAACCTCAAAATATCACTGGCTCAATATAGTGAAGGTTTAGTTCTGGCCCAAGACACAGTTCTGTGCTCTATGCTTTGCAATCATCCACTCTTCTTCCAGGGCCTCAGAGTTCTCCATTGGATCCTCTGCATCTAGCTGGCCAACTAAGGAAAAATAAGGAAGAGAGTGCAGGATGTTTGGAGGCCAGGCCTGGAAGTGGCTATATCACTTCTGCTCATACTTCATTGCCAGACTGGGTCATATAGACCCATCTAACCACTAGAAAGGATGAGAAACGTAGTCTTACTGAGTGCTAAGGAGGAAAATTAACAGAATGGTGAACACATAGTGTTATATCACGGCATGTAAAAATGCATTCTATGTCAATGAATACTATTCCTCAAATAATGAACCATGTATATGTGTAAACCCTTCTGGGTCACAAAATATATATTTTACACATCTCATACAAGGAAAATAAAAAATATCAGTAGCTGTCAAATGATGAGTTTCAAGGCCATATAGAATGGAGGATAAGAAAGGATAGACTTTGGATTAGGAAAAGATCTGTTTGAATTCTAGCTCTACCACTAGCTGGTCAAGAACATACTGGCAGCATGATCTTAGGCCAGGTGCCCTCAAAGGACTGTTATTGGGTTTAAATAAGGCAATAAATGCTTATACTGGTGTAAATGCTCAATGGGTGGAGGGGTTCCATATACATATTCATGTGGCATCACAGCCTTTCTCCCTACTTTCTACTTTTGAGTCATCTCTACTTAAAAGTGAATTTTCTAATAGCATAGGATGCAATGTCAAATATTTCTGAATAGTGATTGCAAAATGAAATACTTTCCATGTTCATGTCTGTTACAGGTTGAATTGTGTACCCCCTAAATTCGTATGTTGAAGTCCTAATTCCCAGCACTCCAGAATGTGACCTTATTTGGAAATAGGGTCATTGTGATATAATTAATTAAGATAAGGTCATACTGGAGGAAGGTGGGTCCCTAATCCAATATAACTGGTTTCCTTATAAAAGGGGAAATTTGGAGACACACATGCACAGAGGGGGAATGCCATGTGAAAATGACATCGGAGATTGGGGTGATGCACCTCAAGCCAAGGAATGCCAAAGATTGCTGGCAAAGTACCAGAAGCTAGGCGAGAGGCACGGAGCAGAGTCTTCCTCAGAAGGAACCAACCCTGCCCACACCTTGATCTCAGACTTCTGGCCTCCAGAACTGTGACACAATAAATTTTTGTTGTTTAAGCCACCCAGTTCATGGTACTTTGTTATGGCAGCCCTAGCAAACTACATAATATAATATCCAAGCAGTTATTGACTCAAATATACAGGATTTAATTTTAAAATTGTGTAGTGTTTACATTTTAAATGTAAAATTCTAATTTCAACATATTTCCAAAACCAATCTTCCATTCATTGATCCAACTGTTTCTGAGCTACAAAAATGGCAATTTCATATGGTTCACCCAAAGAGCCATATGTCTACTGAGATGAAACACTGGCTTTCTTTACTCTTTGCCTAATGGGGCCATTCGGGACCCATCTTTGGAACTAGACTCATTAACATTACACAGATTATCAGCTGTGACCCGGGCCAAGTCCCTTACCTGCCCTGAACCTTTTTCTCCTCTAAAAAAACAAGGGGGTGAAGCTAGATTCCCTCTAACTCGCAGCTAAGACATTCTGTAGCTTATAGGAAGACTTGTCCATCCAGGCAGACTTCATGGCCTGTGGTCCAGGAAGTATAATCAGAGCTGTTTCAGAAATCAGCTCTGCTAATATAAACGGATTTAAGAACAATATTAAAAGGGAGTGCTCCAGCAAATTAAATATTCAAAGTGAAAAACTCTGCATTTAATAAAAGTCTGTCACCATTTAGAATGCATAATTTTAGCATAAATACTCTAGAAATATTCATTTAGTTTGCTATGTGTTATTGTTAATAAAGAGGGTCCTGCATTTAGATTTGTCATATGTCATTAATGAATCAACCACAGAATGCAAATTTTAATTATTTTGAATTATCTATTTACTGTTTAATTATATTTAATTTTAGACTCTCCTAAAATGGCCTAATAAAAATTTGGGATGCTAAACGATGCCTCACCTGGTTACTCTATGTATTTACTGAAAATAATTAGTTACATTAATTGTTTGGGGGATTTTTTTCCCTTAGAAAACTAATCTGGGTGAGGGGAGACCTAAATAAAATATGCTAAAAAGATGCATTTTTTTTTTTGCCAGGGTTGTAGTACAATGTTGTTTGCACTAAAATCAGTAAAGTAAACCTTTGTACACTATGTGGAAATTAATAAACATAAACCTGACTAAAATGGAGTCAGGAGGCCAAAAAGGGGAGCTCTGACACCCTATGAAGACAGCAGAGCTGAATAGGAAGAAGAAAGACTTCCTCTTCTTGCCAGCAACAGCTCAGCCAATGATAGACTACCACAACTCAGCCAATGAAAAGCCACTACACTTTAAACTCCCAGTCTCCTCCTCTTTGGAGGACTCTTTGTTTACATTAGCCCTCCCAACTTCCTCTTCCCCTCTATAAGAGTTTCTCCTCCCTTTTCTGCAGGAGGACTTGCAGGTGGCTTGACATGGTTGTAGACCTTAGATTGCAATTCTTTGCTGATCCCAAATAAACCTGTTTGTGCTGGAGAAATAACTGGCTGTTTAAGGTCCACAACTACCATGGAATCAATTTGGTATAATGATTTGATATAACAACTAAATAAAAGTAACATCAGGATTACCCTTAGACCTAGGCAAGAGGGCCCCTACCCTGGCTTCTATATATTACAAAGCCTGTTCTGGCCCTTTTCTGGCCATGCCATTCTATGCAAGGCAAGGAGGCCCAGGGCCAGGGGACATGCCTGCCTAGAGCGCACTCTCTCTCTCTCTCTTTCACACACACACACACACACACACACACACACACACACACACCATTCTGCAACACATTCCAGGTACCCATCACCCTGACAATCCCTGCTCAAAGGGCCCTAACCTCCTTTCTGAGGCCCTTAAAGACCTCTTTCCTGGACCCTTCCTGCAAGGGTGACTATCACTTCCTGCAAGGTGCTCGCCCTTAGGCCTGAGGAGCGGCCAAGAGGAGGCTGAGGTGGGGATGAGGACAGAGCTAGGACTTGTAGACTGGGGTGGTGGCGTTGGGGCGACACACACATCCCTGCCAGTGTGTGAGGCCCCTCACAGTGCAAGACTGGGCCCGGGGTGGGAAATAAAGTGGGCTGGGGAAGGAGTCAGAGAACTAAATTTCCCTCTGGCTTTCCAGGTTCTTATGAAGGCACATTGGCCAAGGTAGGAGGAGAAAACATATTTTATCTACAATTTGTCATCTTGATTTATAATTGTTTAATATTTTGACAGATGGTATGAGGGCGTCCATTCACACTCTTGCCCTGGCCCTGGCAAATGTGAAGGGAAGGCTAAGTAACATTATAATTTTATATTATCGACCTTTGAGTAGTCCATCTCTCTTGCTAATGATTGATTTACTACTTTAAGTCACATCTTGCAAGTAAGTGAAATTAATGACTGAGAAAAGAAACCAAAAGAAATGAAGAATAAGAGACTAAAGAAACTATAATTTCTTTTTTTCTGCCCTGCAGGTTTTGGAGTATGGTTGTCTTTCTTCAGGAAGCTTTTCCCCCAAGTTGGTGATGATGTTGATAAAAACTGATGCTTCCTATGTGCTGGGCCCTCTTCTAAACACTTACACACCTTAACAGATCTAATCTTTATAGCAATGGCATAGCTAGGCCCTGCAGTAACAATCTTCCCGGTTTTACAAATAAGGAACCCTGGGCTTCAGGAGGGTGACCTGCGCTTGGTCACACAGTTGGGCAGTGGAAGAGGGGATTTGAGTCTAGGCAGCCTGGCTCAAGTCCCTGCTGCAGGATTCTATATCTGCACAAACAAATGTCTGCTCCGCAAGCAACTTGTTAGCAACTTTCCTCTCCTCACCAATTAGTAATGTGACATACAGCATTAACCACATCCTTATGGTCAGCACGGATTTACAGGTAAGGGATTGTTCTGCTGTCAGGGCTGAACACAGTTGCTTAGAATTTTGTCTTTTTTGTGGTGTTTTCTTTTGCTTTTAAGTGCTGGTAGGAAACCAAGCTTAGCACAGTGCGTGGCACTCAGCATATCCTGGGGAGAAGAGAGGGAGAGGTGGCGGGAGGGAAAGAGAATGCATCTTACAAAATTAATGTAGTTTCATGCCAGGACAAAAAATGATCACGTGACTTGCTCCCAGCAACCCTCCATCCTTTACCCACGGTGGGGATCAGGAGTAGGCTTCTGACTGACCCTCAGAGAACGGCTCCGCCTGGAGGAAGGCCAGGGTCTGTCCCGTGAGAGTTCTGAACGGTTAGGGAGAAGGAAGACGCCAGTCTCGGGCAGAGAGGCCTGGGCACCCAACCCCCAAGGACCCCTGCCCATCCCGCAGCGTGCAGCCTGGGCCGGCTCCCCCCAAGGCGGCTGTCAACCTCTCCCACGACACCCCGCCTCCGCCCCGCCCCTCCACGACGCCCCGCCCCTCCACGGCCGTCTGCCCCGCCCATTCACGGCTCCCCGCCCCGCCCCCTGCACGGCGTCGGGGCGCCGTGTTCACCTGCGGTGCGTGGTGGGGCCGTCGCCCCCCGACAACCCGCCCCTCCCCTCCGCGCGCTGGCCCGAGGCGGCGCGGGGCGAGCGTGGCGGCGGCGGCGGCGTGCGCCAGGCCTCCGCACGGTCCGCGCCCCTGGCGAGCCCCGACTACTAGGAGAGGCTGGGCCGCCTCCAGCGCGGGCTGCGGGACAGGTGCGGCCTACCCGAGGCGGGGCCGGGCATCGGCCGGCGCCGAGGGTCGACTGGTGCCCTGCCCTCTGTCCTTCCCACTCGCCCCGCCCGTGGGTCCCCTGGGCCTGGGTCCGCCCGCGACGGCCCCCAAGCTCCCACTGGGGCCTGGAGGACAGAGTTACCAGAGAGACCCCCTTGTTGGAGATCTCCCGCTGGAGGACCGGCCGCGTCACTGAATTTGCCCGGAAGTGGGAGTAGGAGTTCTCCTGCCTGTCACTCTCAGTCAAGCCTCGTGAATTTCTCTCGTTCCCTTCTACACGCCGCCTCCGCAGTCTCTTCAAATTGTCATCCCACCCTGACAGCTGCACTGCATCAGTGGTGACAGGTCCAGGAACGCAGGCCGGTGAGTGTGTGTGTGTTTGTCAAACATATGCCCTATTTAAATGAGGGAGACTTTCTGAGGGCCGTAGTTCCAGCGAAGGGATGAAATTTCCAGACAGAGAAGTCCAGCTTCTGGAGTATGCATGATACCTTGATTAAGACATGAAAGATGAGAACCGCTGAAGACAGCTAGATCTAAGAGCACATAAAGAAAGAAAATTAAAAAGCACTTTGCTGTAAATAACCACATAAAAGATAAGTTGTTGGAACTATTATTTAGCTGCTAAATTAATTGGTGTTGGAAATCTCATTAGTTGACAAGAAAGGAAATAGATGTTTGGATCTCTTGATAAACAAAAGGTTTAATGAGTGTTAAAGTTACAAAATCATTTTAGTGAAGAGAGCTGTGTGTGTGTAACAATGCTAAAATGACAACAATAGTTACGTGTAAGGTAAAGGCAGAAGTAAGTGGTTTTGAAAAGGAAGGAATTATATTGGTTTTATGCTAGATTTAATTTTTGTCAAATATTTATAGAGCATCTACAACAGGCCTCCTTAATTGTCCTCACCATATTTTACTCTTTAATCTTTTTCTACATCCTATTTTCTTTCTGACATACCGTCACTCACCCACCCCAGGAACCTCCTCAACTCCAGCTTTTGAAAAATCACTTCCTTCAGTGGCTTCCCTGCACTAAGTATTGATCAGCCTGTTCCCTAACTCATGCAACCTCGGCATTCTTGAAGGACTCTAGATAGTGGCTTGAGTGACTTGCTCCCTGCCTAGATGGAGAATTCCAGGAGCTCAGAAACCATATCTAGCTGAAGCTTTAGCTGATAATAGAGTACCTTAGGTGGAGGAGGGGCTTGATATATGTTTGTTCAAGGAATGGAAGAAATCCCAAGTCAACCAGCTAATGTCCAGGAGGTATAAATGTCTTGTATAGAACATTAGCCACACATTGCCACTAAATAATGACCATGTTCCAGTCAACCAGGAATAGTGGACAGTGTGATATTTCAAAGATGATATTGTGTCTGCATATACTTGATAATTAAAAGACAAGACATTGCTCTGTGCATCAGTACACTTAAAGTGCTTTTTTTTAAAGAAAAAAAAAACCCAGTTTCTTTAATGTTGTTTGTTAGGTTGTGTTTAAAATGAAACCATTGGGGCCAGCCCCATGGCTTAGCGGTTAAGTGCGTGCCCTCCGCTACTGGCGGCCGAGGTTCGGATTCTGGGCGTGCACTGACACACCACTTCTCTGGCCATGCTGAGGCCACGTCCCACATACAGCAACTAGAAGGATGTGCAGCTATGACATACAACTATCTACTGGGGCTTTGGGGAGAAAAAAAAAAGGAGGAGGATTGGCAATAGATGTTAGCTCAGAGCCAGTCTTCCTCAGCAAAAAGAAGAGTATTAGCATGGATGTTAGCTCAGGGCTGATCTTCCTCACACACACACACACACAAAAACCCATTATATAAGATTAAATACATTAAAAGAAATCACCAGGGGGAAGAACAATAAGAATAATAAAATAATTTTTTGTGTGTGTGTGTGAAGATCAGCCCTGAGCTAACATCTGCCAATCCTCCTCTTTTTGCTGAGGAAGACTGGCCCTGGGCTAACATCCGTGCCCATCTTCCTCCACTTTATATGGGACGCCGCCACAGCATGGCTTGACAAGCAGTGCGTCAGTGCACGTCCGGGATCCGAACCCACGAACCCCGGGCCGGCGCAGCGGAGCGTGCGCATTTAACCGCTTGCGCCACCAGGCCGGCCCCTAAAATAAATTTTAAAATTTCAATTCTGCCCCAAGGTTCCTTAACCATTTTGAAAAACTAAAGTTTGGTTTATAGATTCAAACCAATTTAAGCTATTGTCCCAGCCCCAAAGTGAAATCTTATACTGAAGTCCAGCTCCAAGTTAAAAAGCAAACAAACAAATAATAAATTCACCTCTGGGTGTGGGTGTAATTTTTTTCTTTACATTTTACTAATTTATTTTTATTGAGGTCACGTTGGTTTGTAACATTATATAAATTTCAGGTGTACATCATTATATTTCGACTTCTGTATAGAGTCCATCGTGTTCACCACCCAAAGTCTAGTTTCCATCCGTCACTGTACACATGTCCTGCTTTACCCCTTTCACCCTCCCCACACTCCTCTTCCACTCTGGTAACCACCAATCTGTTCTCTGTACTGTGTGTGTGTTCGTTTTTTGAGTTTTTTTTTTTTAACTGCTTTTTGACTCTGTTCTCTTAGAATAGTAGCTTAGTTACCCCAGGCCTTTAGTTATTTGTATCTCTTAGCCCAAGTTCTAAATTTTAAAATGTCACTGGTTCAAATGGCATTCTTTTTGAACTAAGTTAATTGTGAGTTATCATTTTTGCTTCCTGTGCTAGGAACACCTGGCTGTTTATAGTCCTTATGGTATAATAACTGTGTAATGATTATTACTTAATGTTTAACACTTAATGCTTTAACTATTAAGCAAGGTGAGGCTGTTGAAATTGTATAAGGAATTTGAGTCAAATTTTATAGCCTATTCATGGTTCTGCCTTTGGAGGTTGGTTTTATTTTTAAGTCAGTACAGATCTGTTGCTGTGTGTACTCATTTTTCATTTTAAAAGTCCATGACTAATTCTAATGCATAGTTAATAAGTACAGAGGCGAATAATTTTGGATACACAGAAAAGTGCGGTAGAAACATGGAAACCTGGGTTCCAGTCTGTGAACTGTTGTGTGACCTTGAGCAGGTCGTTCAGCCTCTCTGAACCTTGGTTCTTCACAGAAATGAGAGGCCTTGACTAATATGTCAAGTATGGCCACAGATTTTTTTTTCTCTAGTAAATAAAGAGCCTCAAAGTAAAAAAGTTGAAAGCTGTAGTTTTGTGAACCAACAGATAATGAATATCATTGTCTGTACCCTATTTGAGTGTTTGAATGTACCTGTTTTTCTTAACCAATCCTGCTGACCACAAGGACCATTGTCTCCTAAAGCTCCAGAAATTTACAGGCTATGACCTTGGGTAGCCACAGCTGCTTTATCAGTCCACAGATTTCCTGGGAGTGAGAGAGAAAAACAACCTGCCCTTTCTCAGCCCTCTTAGAGGTGGGTCATTGCAATGTTAGCTGGTCTAATAACTGGGCTTTTCCCTGTACTTGGTGTGTTTCTAGCCCAGATTGTCTTAGCTGTAGTCACACATAGATGTAATTTTATATTCTGAATTTTTTCCTTTTTGTATCAGTGTTTTCTTTGCATTGTGGGAAGGTCGTTGAATCTACAAGAGCCTGATGGAATGACTCTGTACAGTGCATATAGTGCCACAAGTGTGGTAGAAACATGTAAGTGGAGTTGACACTTACAATTATATAAAAACATCTGTTTAAAAGGCCCATTAACCAGCCCCAGTGTTTTCAATACCAATATTGATTCAGGGTGAGATATCGTAAAGGTCCAGAAATTGATGCTGAGGTATTAGTTGAGTAAAGCTGAAGATGATATTGATACAAAAACTGAATAACAGGTGGCTTAAAAGGAGGAAACTAAACCACATACTACACTTTAAGGACCACCCAGCTGTGTAAAACTTCGAAAGGTCCAAGTGAGGGGTGCAGGTGCCTGAAACCATTGGCAGTGGGTACATATCCCGGGGCTGGATGTTCCAAAGATTCTGAAACAGAGATTTAATCTGTAGGAATTGCAAGATGATCCTCCCAATAATCCTTTCTCTGGCTTTTTATTGGGGTAGATATCTTGTTTTAAGTCTTAAATTTAAAACATATGAAAGACAGCACTCAGAGACACTGCTGCATGGATGATGAGGTTAGAAAATGGGCCTGTGATGCAGAGTGAATTAGAGTAGCATCATTTTGCCTGGAATAGAAGGCCAAGAGGTGTTTGTGGTTTTTCAGTGTAGGAAGTGTCATGCTAGAGAAGAAGTTTGACCAGTCTGTCCCTACTGGAGATAGAGCAAGAACAAAGAAGTTTTATGTTCTTTATTAAAAAGAACTTGCTGCTCGTGAGGTGGTGGATTCCCAAAGAGACTGTGGTCCTTCTTCACTAGAAGTCAGAGGTAAATTGTTACAATTATTTTGAAATGAGTTCAAGCTTACAGAAAAGTTGCAAGTAGAGGACAAAGACCTCTAATATTTCCCTCACCCAGATTCCTCAACTCTTAACATTTTGTTATATTTTCTCTTTCTCTTTCTATTTAAAATTATTAATCTTTTCTGAACCATTTGAGAACTGGTGCCCCATCATTCCTAAGCACTCCAGTGCATAGTTCCAAAAAGCAAGGATGCTCTCTCTGTGATCACCATATAACCCTCCCAGTCAGGAAATCAATGCTGATATACCAATCCACAGACCCAGTCAAATTTCACCAACTGTCCTAGCACTGTCTTTTTTATCGTCTGGTCCAGGAGTCCATCTGTGAACCCATTTGCCATGTCTCTTCAGTCTCTCCCCATCTGTGCCTATTCCTCAGTCTTTCCCTGCCTTTCCTGTTCCTGACAGTTTCATAGAGAACAGCTTTCATTCTGGGGAGTGAGCCTCAAGCTGGGTCCATCTGATGTTTCTTCATGACCAGATTCCAGTCATGCTTTCTTGGCAGAAATTCCACAGAAGTAAAGCATGACATCAGAGGCACAAGGTCATAGATGCCTTTAAGGGTCTGTCTCATAATTTAGTGACAAATTGCTCACTCTGTCCGGACATTTGTTTTTCATGAACTAAGTATCCTATTGATCACTGAACCTTAGAAGGGAGGAAAGTGACAAATAAAAATTTCTAACATGGAAGCGATTATACCATGTTTCTTTCACTTCTCTTCTGAGTTCAGTCTTCTTAATGAGAAAATAAAGATCTGTGTGAAGCTATTAGATTAAAAATTTGTGTTTCTGTAAATTTTTTTTTTCCTTTTTTTTTTTAACGTAGGCATACCCCAACTGAGGAAGAGATTATTCCCCAAGCAAAGATTCAGTGTTTGGATTTTGGACCCCATTTTCCCATTAAAAGAATTTTGGTTAAATGATGGTTTCCATTCTAGATTATGCTAAGCAAAGAAATTTACTTAACCTATAATTTAGCTAACAGAGTAACTTTTGGGCTTTTTTTTTTCTCTGAAGGAAAACAGAAACTAATAATTAAGAGCTCACAAATGGAATGTGGGCTCAGCCCCTGTCCCTCAGGGGGCCAAGCTAGGCTCACCTTCTGTTGGACTCCTTGTCGTTGATTCAGTCTTTTCTTTAGCATTTTTCTCTCAGACATTATGTGATTTCTCTTTTGGCCTTTAGTTCTTGTTAACTTAGATTCGCAGTTTGGCTTCAGTTAGATGGGATTGAAGCTGGTACTTTGGTGGTGGTTGAGCGGGGCCCTCTGTGGTTAAACTTCCCAAGGACTCTTTTTGGGACTGAGATGGCTTCTCATTTAGCAGTTTTACCCCTAGCCCCTTGGTTTTGGCTGCTACCACCCCTGCTGCCCAGTTTCCCCTACCTCTTGCCCAGGCTGGGTGTGCAGGGTAAGCTCTGTCCTCTAGCTGACTGCCAGCACTCACCTGATCATCACAGGATAGCAGTCAGTGACAAATCACGGCGATGTTACAAAGTTGTAAAAAGAAATCCCCCCAAATTTGAAGTAATAGTGTTAGGGGGCCTAGTCTTCATTAAATGTGAGTGAGGGCAGGTCTACTTTTCAGAGACCTCTTCCTAACTCAGCTACTTGGCTCTGCCCAGGCTTGTCTAGTTGGGAACAGAGCAAGCCACCAGTCTTCAATCTAGGGTGGATTTGTGGAGGCATTGTGTCCAGACCTGGTGGGATCCCCATCGCTCAACTGTCACCGTCTCAGAGAAGTCTGGCCATATCATATTTTACATATTTATCTTGTTTATTGTCTCTCCTTCCCCCTAGAATGTCAGCTGCCTGAGGGCAGGGGCCTTGGTTGGTGTACACCGGATTAGTCTCCAGACCTAGAACAGTGCCTGGCTCATCATGGCACTCAAGAAATACTTGCTGAGTGATTGAACCTGCTTCCCAGCCTTTTCTTACTGCATTTCCCCATTTACTTTGAGAATCTTGTTTTTGCTTCATTTCAGTGTCCTTTTTGCTTTTTAGACTTCCGTGATGACTGCTAAGTATTTTTGTCTTGAGTTTCAAACAGAGCTGGCATTTTCTGCTTCTTAGAGAGGCCAGAGAAGCATTCTTACAAAGGTGTGATTTCAAAGAAGATCATGTTCTAAATCCAACTGCCTATTACTTATCAGTGTAATTATTCATAAAACATTTTCTTTCTGTATTATAGTGAAAAGAAGAGATTGGACCTGGAAAAGAAACTTTATGAACATAATCAATCTGACATATGCAGGTAAGAAAGGACAGTGGTAACAGTTTTTAAACCAATTTGCATATGTTAGTCAATAAAAATTTAACCCTAATATATGTTACAAATACCATAGTTACAGTACTTTTACCATTCTCTTATTTCTAATGTGTAGCAGTTTCACCTAAACATTGCAATTTAGTATAATCACTGTCAAATGTAAGAATAAATTTGGTTAAAATTAGTATAAGATAAAAATTATCTTATTTTCATCATTCAGTATTTGTGTTATCTCAGGAATCTATTTTGCTTAAATGTCTTAAGAATAAGATGGATTATAGGCCGGCCCAGTGGCGTAGTGGTTGAGTTTCCGTGCTCCGCTGCGGCAGCCCGGGGTTTGCTGGTTCAGATCCTGGGTGCAGACCTACCTACGCATGGCTCGTTAAGCCGTGCTGAGGCAGCATCCCACATAGAAGAACTAGAAGGACCTACAACTAGGATATACAACTATGTACTGGGGCTTTGGGGATAAAAATAAATTAATTAAATAAATAAATTTAAAGAAGAAAATTTGAAAAAAAAAAAAAAAGACGCCTTATAGTCTTTCTTTCTTTTTGGCCACAATTTAAACACCTTGAGCCTGTGTATTGATTAAGGCATAATTGCTGTAGCTGGCCTTTCAACAAACTGTTGTAGGCAGGGTTACATGGTGTCTCACTTATTCATGGATATATGATAATGACAGTTAAAATTACTATGAGCAGTGGATAATATACATGTTATCCTTTTTATGTTACTTAATCTAATATTAAGAGCAAAATGTTAATATTTTTAATTCTATTTTATAGAAACTGAACTTCATCCTTAAGCCAGATGTATGGTGTTACCTCCAATATTGTTCATATGAAAAATTTCTGGCTATTATAGCATTTAATCTGTGATTTATTTACATCATAATATGAGTGAGAAATGAAAACATCTCATCCAGAAGAGAGAGAAGCCAAGAATATTTTAAAACCAAATCATCTATCTATTCCATTTATTTCCTCATCTTCAAGTTTATTCTTTGGTTTTAAGATTTAGTGTACTTCCAAAGGTACCAGTCAGGTAGCCATATGTCTCTAGTAGCTCTAGAAGAGACAAGAAGAGCCAGTGAGATGGTGGAAGAAGTAGCAGTGTTGTAGATGCCATGGCCTCAGAAGTGGGCCCCAGTCTGAAGGAGTCCAGGGCAGCTGCCATTTTTCTAGCCTCTGGCTAAAGGAGCAGAAGACAGGGTCTAGACTTTTCCTGCATCCTATTCTTGGGTGGCTTCCTGGTGTAATGGTGGTGGGAGGGGTGAGGTGAGAGAAGAATGGGAACCTTTACCAAGCCATCATTTTGCTGAGTTTGTTCCCCTCGCTCAGCCTCTTGTTGCTTCCTGGAAGAGAGAAGGTATGATTTGCCAAAAATATGCTGTCTTTGACTGCCCGAAGGATAAAATCTAAACTGTCTAACATGGCTGTTTCAATCTGGTTCCCCATGGGAGGCAGAGTATGAGAGGAGGGTTTGCGTGTAGGTGGTAATTTGTAGGAAGTAGTCACATAAAACTGAAGAGGAGGGCTGGGCAGAATGAAGTAGGAGCTGATCACTGCTGTGGGAACCTAGGGTTCCATCCCTCCAGGTTTTCAGAGGAGCCATGTAGTCTGCCCCTCTTCTCCCCACAAGTGTCCACTGAAGGCAAGGAAGAGGGGGCTGTTTACCTACTGGTTCCTGACCCCTGTTGGTCAGGGCTGTCCCAGGAGGTGTTGACTCCTCACATCCAGGCTTTCCGTGCTGCAGCCCTGGTAGCACCTGATGCACCTGAGGCAGGTGCTGCCAGGTTCACTGCATACAGCAGGTTGCTGCAGCTGTGGCTGGTAGAAGAAAAGGTGGGCCAGGAGGATGTGAGGAGGACATGAGAGGTGTCTGGTACAGGGGCTTCCCAGACCCTCCATTATCTGCCCCTGTTTAATTCTCATCATCACCACCCTTGTCAGCCTCCCCCTAAAATTCTTCATGGACCAAAATTCCAGTTTCTGAAGCATGACCAGATCTTTTGTAGCACAGTGTAAGCAGGTAGGCTCTGTCTTCAGGCGCCTCAGTTCAGTCCAAGTCCCACCACTTCTTCGCCCTATGACCTTGGGATGATTACTTCAACTTTCTGTGCGTCCATTTCTTCATCTGTCAAATGGGGATAAGGATGTTTATGAGAACTTAATGAGTTAATACATATAGAACCTTAAAGCAGTGTCTGACCCAGAGAGTCAATAATTTATTATTCATCACTATTTTTGTCAATATCATCATTATTCTTATTTATTACTTTTGAGCCGTCTAACGTGCTAGTTCCCCTGCCTGAATGTTCTCCCCTCGTCTTTTTACTCTTGCTTTCCCCAATTTTGGGTTAACTCTTACCCATCCTTCAGGTCTTAGCTGAAAAGTAATTTCCACTGTGAAAGCCTCCTTGAGTCCTTCTGCTAGGTTAGGGTGTCCAGTCTGTCAGGGTCCCTGACAGGTATTGTACTTACCTGATTGTTTTCCCTGTTGACCCTAGCTGAGTGGCTTTCATATTCATATTCAGAGCCCTGAATATATGAATGATTGCACGGATGCGTGGATGAGTTGCTTATGTGGTCAGCTTTGAAGGTTATTGTGGAGGCAAGAATGAAACTAGAATTTGGATGGAGAAGGCATGGTTACTATTGTACCTGTTCCAGGTGGACACTGGCCACCCCTGGCAGCTTTACCAAGTGCCTGCATGTGAAAGATAGTACATTTGGGTCTTCCTCCATTACTGTTGCTTGTGTCGAAAATGGCAGATATGGGCAGCAGTAAAACCAGTCTCAGGTTTTTTGTTCAGAAGGAAAAATGGGAACAGCCAACCAAGATTAAAGCACAGTATTAGGATGGTAAGGAAGTTTTTAAAAATTATTGGCCCAGGGGTAGCCTGTTGGTTAATTTTGGACGTCTCCAGTATCTTTGCAAATCTGTGTTTTGAGGGTGAACATTTTTGTGGTGTTTAACTTATTTTTGCTTGCTAAAAGAATGTTGAATAATTTATTGAGCCAAGAATAGAAATGCTACATACCGGGTACTCTTTTATGATTTAAATACTTGTAAAGGAGAAAGAGCTAGAATTAGCAGTGTTGGTTCTTTGAGAAGAATGGGCTGCACAACTTGAGCTATCCAGCATTACACTTTTGATGACAGTCTCTAAAGGTTTTTTCACAATTTGAGTAAAGTTACAGTCCATATATTATTATAAAATATTTGGGAGGTGACGTCAGCATCGTGATGGAGCGAGCTCTCCCCTTAGACTCTCCCCACTAAGATACAACAAAAAGGACATTCATATACCAAAAGAGGACACTCACACAACACACAAGACATCTGAGAGACCCACCCAGCTATACATCTGAACGTGGAGGTGCTGGACACCCCCCCAGAGGAAGTGGAAGGAGGTAAGGAGAGCTCCTCTTGCTCCCCAATGGCAGTGACCTCGGGACCGCATGGCTTGCAGAGAGAGGGGGAGAGGCGGCCCTCTGTGGGAAAACTGTGACTCTCCAAGTTCGCTCACAGCCCATGGGAAACCCCCACACAGAGGTGACTGAACTGTTGAGGGGTATCTTCATCAAGCTAGCACCCCAGGAGAGCAGATAGCAAAGGAAGAGCGAGAAGCCCCTGGGATTGGGCAGGCAAAAGAAAGCATCCCTCCCCCTGTCCAGTGCTCCAGCACAGCCAGTCGGCCAAAGTATCCATGGATCACTGTGGGCTCAGAATATACAGCTCTTGACCCCCACCCAGTGGTGGCAGGTGGAAGCTGCAACCAGATACTATCATGCGGAGACACAAATCCACACCGTCAAACAGTGTGAAAAAATATATTAAATATCCAGACCAGAAGGAAAGTGACAAGCACCCAGAAGTCAATCCTGAAGGCACAGAAACCTATAATCTAAATGACAGAACATTCAAAATAGCTATCATGGGGGCTGGCCCAGTGGAGTAGCAGTTAAGTTCACACGTTCTCTTTTGGCGGCCCAGGGTTCGCCAGTAGGTATCCTGGGCACGGACCTACTCACCGCTCCTCAAGACGTGATGAGGCTGCATGCCACATAGAAGAACTAGAAGGACCTACAACTAGGATATATGACTGTGTACTGGGGCTTTGGTGATAAAAAAGAAAAAGAGGAAGATGGCAACGGATGTTAGCTCAGGGCCAATCTTCCTCAAAAGAAAAACAAAACACAAAATAGCTATCATAAAAAGGCTCTATGAGTTACAAGAAAATACAGATAGACAGTTCAATGAAATGAGGAACTTCTTCACAAAAGAGATTGAAACTATAAAGAAAGCCAGTCAGAAATGTTGGAGATGAAAAACACAATGGAGGAGATAAAGAAAAGTCTGGAATCTTTAAAGAACAGAGCTGAGAGTATGGAGGATAGAATTAGAAATCTAGAGGATAGGAATGCAGAAATGCTCCAGATGGAGGAGAAGACAGAACTAAGACTAAAAAAAAGAGAAGAAATTCTGCAAGAAATATCTGACTCATTTAGGAAATGCAACATAAGGATTATAGGTATTCGAGAAGGAAAAGAGAGGGGAAAAAGGAGCAGAGAGCTTGTTCAAAGAAATAATAACTGAGAACAGTCCAAACCTGGGGAAGTTTGAAGTTTTTCCAAACCTCTCCAAGGCATGTAATAGTAAAGCTGGCAAAAGTCAATGACAAAGAAAAAATATTAAGGGCAGCAAGGCAGAAGAGAGTAAGGTACAAAGGAACTCCTATCAGGCTCTCAGCGGATTTCACAGCAGAAACTCTACAGGCTAGGAGAGAGTGGAATGATATATTCAAAATTCTGAAAGACAAAAACTTTCAGCCAAGAATATCCAGCAAAAATATCCTTCAGATATGATGGAGAAATAAAAACTTTCCCAGATAAACAAAAGCTAAGAGAGTTCATTGCGACAAGACCCCCACTACAAGAAATGCTCAAGAAGGCCCTCATACCTGGAAAAAAAAAAGGGGGGGGGATACAAATCCGTGAGCAAGGAGAAAACTAGGTAAACAAAATCAGAAAAATTGAAGCTCTCTATCAGAACAGGTTAGCAAATAATTATAACAGCAAAGATAAAGGGAAGGAAAACACCAAAAATAAATATAATCTTGTCATTTTAACCACAAACCATAACACAAGATGGAATAAGTTGGGACAATAATAACTTAGAAGGGGAAGAGGAAACGGATGGAATTGACTTAGTCTAAGGAAATAAGAGACTATCAGAAAACGGACTATCTCATCTATGTGATTTTTTATACAAACCTCATGGTAACTACTAAGCAAATAATCAGAACACAGACATGTATGATAAATAAAGAGAAAACTAAGAAAACCATCATAGAGAACTACCAAACTGAATTGGTAGTCCAAAACACACAGGACGAGAAACAAAGGAAGTGCAGAAGAACCAGAAAATAGGTGATAAACTAGTAGCATTAAGCCCTGATATATCAATAATAACTCTAAATGTAAATAGATTGAATTCTCCAATCAAAAGACACAGAGTGGTGGGATGGATTAAAAAACAAGACCCCACAATATGCTGCCTCCAGGAAACACATCTCAGCTCTAAAGACAAATACAGGCTCCGAGTGAAGGGATGGAAGATGATACTCAAAGCTAATGGCAAATAAAAGAAAGCAGCTGTTGCCATACTTATATCAGACAAAGTAGACTTCAAGATAAAACAGGTAATGAGAGACAAAGAGGGGCAATATATAATGATAAAAGAGTCACTCCACCAAGAAGGCATGTCACTTATAAATATATATTCACCCAACAGAGGAACACCAAAGTACATACAGCAACTATTAACAAACCTCAAAGGGATATTAACAACAACACAATAATAGTAGGGGACCTTAACATCCCACTTACATCGATGGATAGGTCATCCAGACAGAAAGTCAATAGGAAATAGTGGACTTAAATGAAAAACTAGACCAGATGGACTTAATAGATATATAGAGAGCACTCCATCCAAACACAGCAGAATACACAGTCTTCTCAAGTGCTCATGGAACATTCTCGAGAATAGACCATATGTTGGGAAACAAGGCAAGCCTCCATAAATTCAAGAAGATTGAAATCATAATAAGCCAAATTTTATTCTTTTTGTTGCGATTGTAAATGAGATTGTATTCCTGAGTTCTCTTTCTGTCAGTTCGTTATTAGAGTATAGAAATGCAACTGATTTTTGTAAGCTGATTTTGTACCTTGCAACTTTGCTGTCGTTGTTGATTATTTCTAATAGTTTTCTGATGGATTCTTTAGGGTTTTCTATATATAAAATCATGTCATCTGCAAACAGCGAGAGTTTCACTTCTTCATTGCCTATTTGGATTCCTTTTATTCCTTTTTCTTGCCTAATTGCTCTGGCCAGAACCTCCAGTACTGTGTTGAATAAGAGTGGTGAGAGTGGGCACCCTTGTCTTGTCCCTGTTCTCAGAAGGGTGGCTTTCAGTTTTTCCCCATTGAGTATGATGTTGGCTGTGGGTTTGTCATATATGGCCTTTATTATGTTGAGATACTTTCCTTCTATACCCATTTTGTTGAGACTTTTTATCATAAAGGGATGTTGGATATTGTCAAAAGCCTTCTCTGCATCTATTGAGATGATCATATGGTTTTTATTCCTCGTTTTGTTAATGTGGTGTATCACGTTGATTGATTTGCGGATGTTGAACCATCCCTGTGTCCCTGGTATAAATCCCACTCGATCATGGTGTGTGATCTTTTTAATGTATTGCTGGATTCGGTTTGCCAATGTTTTGTTGAGGATTTTTGCATCTATGTTCCTCAATGATATTGGCCTGTAATTTTCCTTCTTTGTATTGTCCTTGCCTGGCTTTGGTATCAGAGTGATGTTGGCCTCATAGAATGAGTTAGGAAGTGTTCCATCTTCCTCTATTTTGGAATAGTTTGAGAAGGATAGGTTTTAAATCTTCTTTGAATGTTTGGTAAAATTCTCCAGAGAAGCCATCTGGTCCTGGACTTTTATTTTTTGGGAGGTTTTTGATTACTGTTTCAATCTCTTTACATGTGATTTGTCTGTTCAGATTCTCTATTTCTTCTTGATTCAGTTTTGGAAGGTTGTATGAGTCTAAGAATTTATCCATTTCTTCTAGATGTCCAATTTGTTGGCATATGGTTTTTCATAGTATTCTCTTATAATCCTTTGTATTTCTGTGGTGTCCATTGTAATTTCTCCTCTTTCATTTCTAATTTTATTTATTTGAGCCTTGTCTCCTTTTTCCTTAGTAAGTCTGGCTAAAGGTTTGTCAATTTTGTTTATCTTCTCAAAGAACCAGCTCTTTGTTTCATTGATCTTTTCTACTGTTTTTTAATGGTGACAAAGGGGCCATACTAATGTAAGGTGCTAATCACAGGGAAAATTTGGTGTGAAGTATATGGGAACTCTGTATTATCATCACAATTTTCTGTAAATCTAAAACTATTCTAACATTAAAATTTTATTTAACAATTTTTTAAAAATAAAGGCAGGGCTCCCTGATATCAATAAGCCTCGTGAAAATGCATTCATTAATAATCAGAGGAAGCACCCCCCACATGCTTGTACATACACACACACACACACACACACACACACACACACACACAAACACAAACTCGGGCACAGGGAGGGAGCCCCGGATCTGACTCTGACATCTCAATGAACAGATTCCAAAAAGCAATTACACTGCCAAGTATTATGCTAAAACAATTATTGAAATTGCTAGTCAAAAACAGTTAATGGAATAATTAAGACAGATTGAGCTAAAAGCTGATTTAAAATTAACCTGATGCGTGCATGCTATCTAAATAATGACTCTCTCCTATGAGCTAGCCTCTCATTAAAATCAAATTCCACTGGGAGAAATTACACACTTGCACCGTGATTGGGAAGAACAGGCCACGTTCACTCAACCACTGATGGAACTGGAGGGTCATCAGACGAGGTAAATGGAAATGAGTGTCCTGTCCTTCCAGGTGCGCTGTGATCTGTCTCAGTAACAAGCCACCTCCCTCCCATTTTTCCCTTTGAAAATGATGGAAACTCATTAAAATTGCATCAGCTCAGGACCCCAAACCACTAGGTGCCTGAGTGGGCACATCTGAAGCTTCCAAAGGGAAAGATCAGAAGGGAGGGGCCGTGGGCTGGGGTCCCGTGGACGCACTGCGGGCAGGGAAGGGAGCTGAGCAGCTCTGAAAATGAGGCCCCTCAAGCACTTGAGGAAACTCGATGGCTTCCACCCCTCGTTTCTCTAAAGGTGAGAAAACCCATGCTTGTTGGAGACCAAACTCCAGGCGGGTGGCAGAGGCAGGAGCTCTTTTCAGCGTAATGCTTTTCCCCACCCAGCACCTTCTCCTTTCCACTGCCGTATCCAGATGGAAAGAACTCATGGTGAGGTTTGTGGGTCTACAGGCCTGGAGCACACCTTGCTCCTGAGTTTAGCCCAGGGGTGTCCCAGTCTGAGTGAGCACTTTTCGCTTGTCCCCATATCCCTAGCCGGCTGCCTGCCACTGGCTAACCTAGGATCCTGTGGTGTGTGCGCCCATGTTGGGGGACGCACCTGAGAAGGCCCGCCCTGCTGGAGGAGGGTCATGGGCATCCCTCCCTCCAAGGGCCCTGGCTCCTGACAAGAAGGTCTCAGCTGATGTCTGGAACACAGGGGTGTAGGCTCCTTGTTCCTTGTAAACCCCTGGAGTTACCTTGATAACATTTTTTTAAATGGATCCCCTGCTCAGCATTTTTATGAGATAAAGAGTTTCCCCCATTAAAATTATTCAAGTTTAGTAATAATATATTCTTGGGACAAGCAGGAAAACACAGGATGCTCCAAAATGATCCATTACTTGGAGGATTTTAAAATTCTAATGAGAGAAACCACTCTCTCTCATTGTTCATCCTCTTGGCCATCAGCAGGATTAGTCTGGGAGAAGGACAAGGCAGGAATTGGGTACATTCCTTATTTATCCCTCTGATTTATCCAGAGTTTTTCTTTTCTTCAAAGAGAAATCTCTGGGCTCTGCAGGGCTTGTCAGTGGTGATGTCAGGCAACTCTGAGACTGTGCAGAGCAGGAGGATGAGAACAGGGGAGGGAGAAGAGGAAGAGCTGGGACCATCACTTCCCATCACAGGCTGAGGCTGAGTTAATCTCCACCTAGGTCAGGATCCCAGGAATCGGATGTCATCGGCCTTGTCACACCGTGGGGGTTGGGAACAGAGAACAGCCAAGTCGCCACGGCCACTTTCAGAGAAATAAACAAAGTGGGAGGGCACCACTGGGAGCCAGTTTGAAAATGGTCACTAATGTGAAATAATAAGACACACTTTTCAGAAAAGTGAAGACAATTCTTTTGGTTCTCAGACTCGCAAACACCGTGTGTTCTTTAGGAGCAGACTGAAGCCGTTGACCTCTAGGGTGATTGTGAAAGGAATTTGGGCTCCGTCACTGTTTCTGAATAAGTCAGAACAGTCCAGCACTCACTCCTTGGCAATGCGGAAGATGACCAGTGTCCAGGTGCTGTGGGGTTGAGACCTCTATCACTCAGGGCATCCTGCCAGGCAGAGGGGGCTGGCCTGGTGGCCACTAGACCTTTATCAGATGTGGGATTTGCAAATATTTTCTGCCATTTTGGATTGTGGATTATCTTTTTTCCTTCTTAATATTCTCCTTTTATGCACAAAAGTTTTTCATTTTGAAGTCCAATTTGTCTAATTTTTCTTTTGTTACTTGTGCTTTTGGTGTTATATCTAAGAAATCATTGCCAAATTCAAGTCACAAAGATTTACTCCTATGTTTTCTTCTATGAGTTTTATAATTTTGACTCTTATATGTAGGCCTTGGATCCATTTTGAACTCATTTTGTGGATGGTGTGAGGTGAGGGTCCAGCTTCACGCTTTTGCATGTGGGTGTCCCGTTGTTCCAGCACCTGTACTAACTGTTTGTGTGTTTCTTCGGATTTTTCCTCATGTATGATTCTATCTGCATAAAGAGGCATAAAGAGGCAACTCTACTGCATTTCCAATTGTTGTGATTTTTATTTTTATTTTATTTCAAACTGTCTGTGCCTTTATATTTAAAGTGCAATTTTTGTAGATAGTATACATTTGGGTCTTATTTTTATATCCCTTCTGAGAATCTCGGCCTTTAACTGAACTCTTCGGTCCACTAATGTGTAAAATGATGAGCAAACAAGATGGTGGGATAGGACTTTCAAGCACAGGTTGTTCAGCAAGAGCCTTGAACAAAAAGAACAAAGTTGGAGGCATCACACTTCCTGACTTCAAAATATACTACAAAGCTATGGGAGCCAGCCCAGTAGCATAGTGGTTAAGTTCGCCTGCTCCACTTCAGAGGCCCAGGGTTCACAGGTTCAGATCCTGGGCGCAGACCTACACACTGCTCATCAAGCCATGCTGTGGTGGTGCCCCACATACCAAAAATAGACGAATATGGGAACAGATGTTAGCTCAGGGCTAATCTTCCTCACCAAAACATATATATGTATACTACAAAGCCATAGTAATCAAAACAGCATGGCACCGGCATTAAAACAGACACACAGACCGATGGAACAGAAGAGAGAGCCCAGAAATAACTCCATGCATTTATGGTAAATTGATCTTTGACAAAGTTGTCAAGAATACACAATGGGGAAAGGATAGTCTCTTCAACAAATAGTGTTGGGAAAACTGGTTTTCCACACATGGAAGAACTGAACCCTTACCTCACTCTTTATGTAAAAATTAACTCAAAATGGATTAAAGACTTAAATTTAAGACCTGAGACCATAAAACTATTAGAAGAAAATATAGGAGAAAAACTCGAGATTGGTCTGGGTAATGCTTTTTTTGGACATGACCCCAAAAGCAGAGGCAACAAAAGTAAAAGTAGACTAATGGGATTCATTCAAACTAAAAAGCTTCTGCACAGCAAAGGAAATCATCAACAGAGTGAAAAGACAACTTACAGAATGGGAGAAAATATTTGCAAACTGTAATCTGATGAGGGGTTAATATCTAAAATATAGAAAGAACTCATACAACTCAATAGCAAGAAACAAGTAACTCAGCTGAAAAATGAGCAAAGGATATGAATAAACATTTCTCAAAAGAAGACATATGAATGGCCAACAGATACATGAAAAGGTGCTCAACATCACTAGTCATCAGGGAAATGCAAATCAAAACCACAATCAGATATCACCTCACACCTGTTAGAATGGCCATCATCAAAAACACAAAAAATAACATGTCTTGTTGAGGATGTGGAGAAAAGGGAACCCTTGTGCACCATTGGTGGAAATGTAAATTGGTGTGGCCACTGCGGAAACCAGTATGCAGGTTCCTCAAAAAATTAGCAATAGTATCAATAGAACACCTTGGTATGATTGATAGAACCAATCATTGTACATAAAACAGATCTGCACATATATGATAAATAAAAGAACGTAAGGGAAAAAATTAACAGTAGAACTACCACGTGATCCAACAGTCCCACTCCTGGGATATATCCAAAGGAAATGCAATCAGTATTTCAAAGAGATATCTGCACCCCCATGTTCACTGCAGCATTAATCACAGTAGTCGAGATATGGAAACAACCCAAGTGTCCGTTGACAGATGAATGGATAAAGAAGATGTGGTACATATACACAACAGAATATTATTCAATCATGAGAAAGAAGGAAATCCTGCCATTTGTGACAACACGGACGAGCCTGGAGGACATTAAGCTAAACGAAACAAGCCAGACAGACAAATATGGTATAATCTCACTTATACGTGGAATCTAAAAAAACAAAAAAACACATGGAACTCATAGCAGCAGAGATTAGAACGGTTACCAGGGGCTGGGGTTGAGGGGGGGAGATGGTGGTCAGGGGTACAAAGCTGCAGTGACGCGGGTTGAATAAGTCCAGAGATCTAACGTACAGCACGATGACCACAGTTAATACTACTGTGCTGAATACTTGAGATCCGCTAAAAGAGTAGCTGGGTGCTCTCATCACAAAAAAATGGTAACTGTGTGAGGAGATGAGGTGTCAATTAGCTTGACTGCAGTAGTTATTTCACTACGTATATGTACATCAAATCAGCATTGGATACTTTAAAATATATAATTTTTATTAAAAATATATAAAATTAAAAATAAATAGCTATTGACATAGTTTTGGGTCTGTAACTTTATTTCTTTTTTCTATTCGTTTCCTCCAGTTTTTTCCCCTTTATTTGTCTTTTTAAAACTTTCCTACTGGTTTTTTCAAAGGAAGTAATGGAGACATGATTCACATGCTATAAAAGTCAAGTTTTTTTATTTTACCGTACTATTTGTTATGAACACACACATTCATAAACCACCACAGAAATCAAGACAGAAAACAGCTCTGCTGCTCCCAAAATTCCCTGTCTGCCCCTTGTGGCAGCCCCTCCTCCCCACTAGCCAACACTGATCTGCTCCCTATCAGTAGTTCTGCTTCTTCCTGAATCTCACAGGGATGGGATCACACACTATGTAACAACTTTTTGAGCTTTACCTTCTTTACTTAGCAGATTGTATTTGATATTCATCCATTTCGTCTCACATATAAAATGCTTATTCCTTTTCATTACTGAATAATATTCCATTGGATGGATGTGCCACCTATTTACTAGCTGAAGAACATTTATATCTACAGTTTGTCTGTTTGGGTTGTTTCCAGTTTTTGGAAATTGTGAATAAGTCTGCTATAAACATCAACATACAGATTTTTGTGTGAACGTAACATTTTTATTCTCTTTGACATATATCCAAGAATAAGATTACTGGATCAGAAAGATTACATGGTCAACATTTCTTTAACTTTACAAGCAACTCTCAAAATGTTTTCCAATATGGCTGAAACCTTCTACTTTCCCAGCAGGAGTGTACGAGCATTCTGGTTGCTCTGTTTGCTCTGCATCCTTGCCAGTACTTGATATTGTTGCTAATTTTTTAAGCCATTCTGAAAGGTGCACACATGTATCTCATTGTGGTTTTAATTTGAATTTCTCTGATGACTGATGATGTTGAGCATTTTTTCCTGTACTTTCATTCCATTTGTGTATCATTTTTGCTGAAGTGCCTCTTCAAATCTTTTGCCAGTTTTTTACGAGGTTGTTTGTTTTGTTATTCAGATTTAAGAGTTCTTCATATACACTGAATAAAAAGCCTTCACAGATATGTGTTGCAGAAATGGTTTCTCCCAGTTTTTGACTTGTTTTCCTTCTCTCAACAGTGTCTTTTGAAGAGAAGATGTTCTTAGTTTTGATAAAGTTTAACTAAACAAAATTTGTTATGGGTGTGCTTTTGGTTTCCTACCTGAGAAGTCTTTGCCTAATCCAAGGTCATGAATATTTTCTCCTAGAAGATTTATAGTTTTAGATTTTACACTTACTGCTATGATTCACTTTGAGTTAATTTTTGTATGTGGTGTGAGACATGGGTCCAAGGATTTGGGGGTTTTGTTTTGTTTTGAGTTATATATTATGGTGGATATTTTTGCATATGAATATTCAATTTTTCCAGTGCCTCTTTTTGAAAATACCATTCTTTCTCCATTAAGTTATTTTAGCAACTTTGTCAAATATCAATTGCTCATACATGTGTGGTTCTGTTTCTGGATTCTCTCTTCTGTTCCACTGATCTGTGTGTTTATTCATTCACCAGCACACTATTGATTATCGTAATGTTATAATATGCCTGGAAAGCAGGTAGTTTAAGGCCTCCAACTTTGTTCTTCTTTTTCAAAATTGTTTTGGCTATTCTAATTACTTTGCCTACTCAAATAAATTGTAGAATCAACTTCCTAGTTTCTACCAAAAATATGCTGGAATTGTAATTGGTATAGATGAACTTAAGGAAAATTAATATTTAAAATACTGAGTCTTCCAATCCACGAACACTGTATATTTCTGCTGGGGTCTGAATGCTTATGTCCTCCCAAAATTCACATGTTGAAATCCTAACCCCCAAGGTTGAGAGTGTTAGAAGGTGGGGCCTCTGGGAGGTGCTTGTGTCATGTGGGTCGAGCCCTCATGAACAAGATTAGTGCCTTTATAACAAAAGAGGCTCCAGAGAGGGCCCTTGTCCCCTCCACCGTGTGAGGACACAGCAAGAAGGCACCAGCTATGAACCAGGAAGCGGGCTGTCACCAGAATGTGACCGTGCTGGCGCCTTGATCTTGGACTCTCAGCCTCCAGAACTGTGGGAAATAAATGTCTGTTGTTTATAAGCTATCCAGTCTGTGGGTTTTTTTATAGCAGCCCGAATAGACTAAGACCATTTCCCTGCTTATTGAAGTTTTCTTTTACTTCTTCCATCAGTGTTTTGTAGTTTTCAGCATAGAGATTCTACAGGCATATTATAGGATTTATTCCTAAATATGTTATGATTTTTGTTGCTATTGTAAGTTGCACTTTAAAAATGTCAATTTCTGGGGGCCGGCCTGGTGGCGCAGTTGTTAAGTTCGCATACTTCACTTCCACGGCCCTGGGTTCTCGGGTTCAGATCCTGGGCATGGATCTATACACTGCTCATCAAGCCATGCTGTGGCAGCATCCCATACAAAGTAGAAGAAGATTGGCACAGGTGTGAGCTCAGGGACCATCTTCCTCAAGCAAAAGAAAAAACATGTTAATTTCCAATCATTTATTGCCACTGTATAGAAATACAAATGATTTTTGTGTGTTGACTTTGTATCCTATGACCTTGTTACACTCATTTATGAATTCCAGTAGCCTTTTTTTTTTTTGTTATATTCTTAAGGATTTTTTATGTAGACAGTCATGTCATCTGTGAAAAAAGACAGTTTTACTCCTTCCTTTCCAATCTGTATGCCTTTTATTTGATTTTCTTGCTATTTCACACCAACTAAGAATCCAGTGTGGTGTTAACTGGGGACAATGAGAGCGGATGTCTCTGCCTTGATCCTGACTTACAGGGGAAGCCTTTAGTCTCACTGTCTGTGATGACTGCAAGTTCTCAGGGACGCCTTGTATCAAGTTAGAGAAGTTCCCTCTACTTCTACTTTCCTGGACTTTTATAAATGGATGTAGAATTTCTTCAAATGCATTTTCTGCATGTCACATGATTTTCTTCTTTACTCTGGTGATGTGGTGGATTACATTGTTTTATTTTTTGTCCTATTGGCTATTTTTTTTTTCAGTCATTTCTCCAGGGTTCACAATCTCCATCTCTAACTTTTCCTGTTCCACTTACAATGAACATTTTAGTACTTCAGGTAAAATATGGAAATAGTGCAGCCATATTGGGCCACCCCGCCCATCCTTTATGCTGTAGTAACTGTATGTACTGCATCTACATATCTTATGAACCTCAGAAGAAAATATTATCATTTTTTAAAGACTTTATTTTTTTAGAGCAGTTTTTGTTTCACAACAAAATTGAGTGTTTGGTACATATATGCCCTGCTCCCATATGCACAGCCCCCCCACTATCAACTTTGCCCATCGGATGGTGTATTTGTTACAGATGACGAACCTGCACTGACATGTCATCATCACCCAAAGTCCACAGTTTACACCAGGTTCATTCTCACTGTTGTGCATTCTGTGGGTTTGGACAGATGTCTAATGACATGTATCCACCATTACTGTGTCATACAGAATAGTTTCACTGCCCTAAAATCCCTCTATGCTCACCTATTCATCCTTCTACCCTCCCCATAATATTACAGTTTTTACTGTAAGTTGTGTGTATTATACAAAAGTTAGAAGGAGAAAGCAGAAAAAATGAGTAGCCTTTGACATTTACCTAGATATTTACCATTTCTGAAGCTACTTATTCCATTCTGAGGATCTGAGATTCCTTTTCTGGTATAATTTCCCTTCTCCTAAAGAATTTCCTTTAGCATCTTCTGTTGTAGAGATTTGCTGGTAATAATTTCTCTTAGTTTCTCTAAATCTGAAAATGCTGTCTTTCAACAGTGATTTTCGAAGGATATTTTTGCTGGATATACGATTCTGCATTGACAGGTCTTTTTTTCTCTCTCTCTCAACACTTTAAATCTCTTTTCTCATTCTCTTCTGGTCCCCATAGTTTCTGATGAGAAGTCAGCTATTAATCAAATCATTATTCCCCTCTGTGTGAAGTGTCATTTTTCTCTGTTGCTTCCAACATTTGCTTTTCGGCCTTGGTATCCAGCTGCTTGATCTGATGTGTCTCTATGTGGGACTGTCTTCATTCTGCTTGGTGTTAGTTGAGCATCATATTTGCAAATGTCTATCTTCCATCACTTGGATAATTCCAGCCACTATTTCTTCAAGTATTTTTGTCTGCACATTCTCTCTCTCCATTCCTTCTTTGAGGCCGACCACATGTATATTAAAGTTTGATCTTACCTAAGAGTGACTGAGGCTCTGTTATTTTTCCACCCTTTTTTCTATTTTCCATGTTAATTTCTATTGCTCTACTTAAATTCCATGTAAAGAATTTGTTATTTCTAATATTGTATTTTTCAATTCTAAAATTTTCTTTTTTAAATTTTTCTCCTGAGATTTCCTACTCTTTCATTTGCTACAAGCATGTTTGTTTACCTTCATGGAGGATAGTTATGACAACCACTTTAAAATCTTTGTTTAATACTTATGCTTTCAGCCAAGATGAAATAACAGGGAACTAATTTACCCTTCTTCCCACAACAACCGAAAATTTTGGGGAACATATATGAAACAGTAGTTTTCACACAGTGGGTCTCAGGCAGCAGAGTTCAGTGACCCCTGAGAGACCTGGAACTGACAAGGTGGGCCCTGTGATGGCCCTGCTGCCTGGAGAGAGAATTCCAGGCTCCAGCACAGGGAAGGAGAACCCAGGTGGACCCCTGAGCTCTCCCTGAGTTGAAGAGATGGCACTGGGTGTCCTGGGAGGCTGAGGTGACTAGAGCACATACGGAAGACCACCCAAGAAGTGAGAACTGCAGCAAGAGAGAACTTCACAGATTCTCCGTGGGCCCACTGCATCTTCCACTGAGTAATGACCAGTGCACCCATGTGAGGAAACTACCCAACACTACAGAATCAAACACCAAAAAATTAGAGGAAATAATTCTTGGAGCTCACACAGACAGGAATGGTTTGGGTTCAACCAGTCCACACATGGCTTAGGAAAGCCCCATAACTCGCAGGAGATTGTGTCCAGTATTCAGAGTGGCCTCAGTGGTGGAACACAGTCAGCCCTGGACTAAAGGTTACTCAGATCCCACCTAACAAAGCTTAGAATCAGCCTGAATGTTTCCAATTGTTTCAAAGTAACACAACTCTGTCCCAGGAAACAGCTCAAGAATATTTTTAGGAGTACAAACTATCCAGGTTCCAACAAGGAAAAATACACAATGTCTACCAGCCAACCAAAAATTACCTGGTATGCAAAAAAGCAGAAAAACACATCGTGTAATGAGGAGACAAATCACTCAATTGATACTGACCACAAATAGCACAGATGACGTAATTCATAGACAAAGATGGGATGTTATTACTGTCATCATATTCCACATGTTCAAGAAGTTAGAGACAAGACTGACAATGTAGGGGGTCGGGGGTGGGTGAAATAGGTGAGGGGATAAGAGGTACAAACTTCCAGTCATAAAATGAATAAGTCATGGGGATGGGATTACATCATGGGGAACAAAGTCAACAATATTGTCATAACTTTGTATGGTGACAGATGGAACTAGATTTATCATGGTGATCACTTTATAATGTATATAAATGTCAAATCACTATGCGGTGCACCTGAAACTATCATAATATTGTATGTCAATACTTCAGTAAAAAAAAGAAAAGGCTGATGATGTTAAGTAGAAATATGGAAGATATGAAAAAGACCCAAAAACTTTTAGAGATGAAATGTCTGTAATTAAACATCTGTAATGAAAACTTACTAGATGAGATTAAGAGCAAATCAGTCAAAAGATTAATGAACTTGAAGACATACCATAGAAACCATTCAAAATAAAATACAGAGAGAAAATAGACCAAAGAAAATGAACAGAAAGTTAACTGCAGGACAACTTCAAATGGCCTAAAATATATGTAATCAGAGTCCCAGAAAGAGAAAGAGAAGAAAACAGAAAAAACAATTTGAGGAAATAATGACTGAAAATTTTCCATATTTTATTAAAAAAAAAAAACTATAAACCCACATATCCAAGATACTTAATGAACCCCAAGTCTAAGAAGTATGCAGAAGGTACATCATAATTAAATTGCTTAAATAGGGTGATAACAAGATAATCATGAAATCAGACAGGAGATAAAAAGACCTGCTGAGTGCAGAGGAACAAAGGTTAGAATGAAGGCAGATCTCTTACTGGAACTGAGGCCAGAGCAGAGTGAAGCAAGGTCTTCAGAGTATTGAGAGAAAAAGCTGCTAATTTATGATTCTATGCCTGGCAGCAAAGGGTACAAATAAGATAAAATATCAACTTTCTCAGACACACAAGAGCTGAGATAATTCACGGTCACCAGCGGATCAGCGCTGAGAGATGCTGAAGGAAAATGACACAATATGGAAACCTTATGTGAAGAAAGGGATAGAGAGCACTTTCTGTGGGGTATGTAACATGTCGAATAAAACGTGTGACAACATGGACACGGAGGCTGCAGTGGGGGTGGGAGAGTACTGTTGTGAGGTTGTTCAGGCGTCATGAAGTGGTCTGATATTATTTGAAGATAAACTGTGAAAAGTTAAAGATGTGTACTGTAAACCCTAAGGCATGCACACACACGCACACACACAGCAAAGACTCATCCAGAATAAGCCAAAAAAGATGATTAAATGGAATCATAAAAAATACTTAAATTATCCAAAAAAAAGCAGTCTAAGAGGAAAAAGCAAACAAAAAACAGATTGGTCAAATAAGAAACAAATCGCAGGATAGATTCAAATCTAACTATTATCAGCAGTAACATTAGATGACAGTGGTCTAAAAACCCCATTTAAAAGGCATAATTTGTCAGATTGAATAAGAAAGCAAACTCAACTACATGCTGCCTACCCCAAACCCACTTTAAATATAAAAACACAAATAAATTAAAAATAAAGAGATTGGAAAAACATGCCATGCTAACACTAGTTGAAAGAAAGCTGGAGAAGCTATACTAATACTAGATAAAGCAGATTTCAGGCACAGTGAATATGACTGGGAATAAAGGAGGTCGTTGTGAAATACAAAAGGGTCCATTATCCATAATACAGACTGTTTATGCACCTAATAACCGAGCTTTATGGCACATGAAGAAAAATCCTTAGCTGCCAGTTCCAACACCTGGGTCATCTTGGGATCTATCTCAGTTGATCCTCTTTTCTCTTAATAATGTGTCCCATTTACTTGATTTTTGGATGTTGGGTGATTTTGCACTGTGTCCTGGACATTATGAATGTGGTGTGGTGGAAATTCTGGATTCTGTTATTTTCCACCAATGACTGTGTCTCTTGGTTCAGCAGGTAGTGATCTCAGCTGGTCTTGAACCGCAAACTGGCTCCTGGCTGCAGCTCCAGCCTCGGTTCAGATCTTCTGTTGTTAGCGAGTGGCTTGCGCATGCGTGGTTCAGTCCGTCAGAAAGGTGAGGGCAGAGTCTGAAGTTTCCCCTGCACATTTCTTCCCCTCCTGCCATCCCCCTCCCTCTTCAGTGACCATGTCCGGGACTAGGTGCCTGGAGAAACTCAAAGGTGGGTTTGGAAGCAATTAACTGTTATTCCAAGCTGTTTCTTTTCCTTTTGTAGGTTAAGGAGATGTAACCACCAGCCATCCTGAAACTGACCAAATGAGGCACTCAAGGGAGATGTAACCACCAGCCATCCTGAAACTGACCAAATGAGGCACTCAAGGGAGATGTAACCACCAGCCATCCTGAAACTGACCAAGCCTCACCACAAGAGCTATGCCCATGACCTTTGCTTTATTTTTAATGCAAAGATCTCTCCAGGAGGAGCTTAGGCCTCATTATGTGGAAGCATGTTCTCCAACTGAGCCTGTGCAAGTGAATACCCCCACCTCTCCCTTTTGAATATTATTCCCCAACTGAAATAAAAGTTCCTGCTTCCCTTAGTTCTGGGACGCCATGACTTTGGAAATGATTCCTCACGGCCTCCTATTTGCTGCAAATACAGTTTACTTTGTGAGACAACTTCCACTGGTATAGTCTTATTTAACTCACCAGGAGGCGAGCCCACTTGGTTCGGTAACAAGCCCACTTGGTTTGGTAACAACCACAGCCCCCCAGTTTCATTTTTCTTGTTCTTGGGCTGTGAAGACTGTGGTTTTCCCAGAGCCACTGCCTCCCATGCCCTGCTCTGACTGCACATGGCCCCAGACTGGAAGCCACAGGAATTCACTTCAAACTACTCCCCCGGAATCTGTCTGCTGCTGTTCACTCCCCAGTGCCGTCAAGCGGCTCCTGGTTGCATTATGTACAGATTTTCTAGTTGTTCTCTGTGGGGGAGGCAGTGTGGCGTGATCTTACAAAATCATTACAGGAAGCAGAACCAGCAATTACCCGTCCACTTTTAGAACTGCCTTGTGCACGAACCTCACATCCTTTGAGTCACATTTGGAAAAAGTGTACTTTTCATCTGTTTCAAAGGTCGAGATAGCTTCACTGCAGGGGACTTGAATAGATTACCATCTTCCAGAGGACATGAGTGCAGCGTAGTGAACGGAACCCCTGAATAGCCACGGGTGCACTAGACGAGGGTTGGGGCCGGCTACCACAGGAGGGAGGAGGAGAGGACAGCTGGAGCCTATTCTGTTTTCAGAGTCCCTGTCTCAGCACAGCTGTCTGCTCCTGCCCAGAAGCCACCTCCCCTCCTTCTTTCTATGTCCTTAGGGAAAAATAAAGCCAACCTCCTTTTCTCCCCCCTCATCCCCACCAACCCACCAGTCGTTCAGTGTCAGCCTGACACCATGCCCACCAGTCATTCAGTGTCAGCCTGACACATGCCCACTGGTCAGAGTGGGCCCAGGATCCAAGGACACACCACTGAGCAGTCTGGTCTCTGCCTCACAGCTCAGCAGAGATAGTCATGCTAACAGACGCCAGGTGAGAGGGAGATGGGTGAGGGTCAGGACAGAGGAGGTTACACCTGAGGGAAGTTGGGGGGCCCCCTTGTGCCACGGAAGGAGGGTGGTCCTCACTCTGCAGGCAGCAGGAGCTGGGGCACCGAGGAGTGTTGTGCTAGGAGCGTTGTGATCCGACTGCGTTTCACTCAGCATTAACAAGCTCCCATCCAGCCTCCGCCCCTGGCACGCCCAGTGCGTCTCCAGAGAGGGGCAGACGCGAGCCAGAAGGATCCCGGCAGCAGTATTTCCCCACCAAGTGCAGGGGGAAGGGCTGTGGTCCTGGGTTTGGAGCTGAGAGGAGGTGGAGAGCTCCAGCACGGGAGGGCGGGGGTAAGCAGGGAATTGACGGGGAGCCCAGCCAGGGACATTGCCAGGACAGGAAAGCGGGTGCAGGTCGGTCCTGGGGGGCTCAGTGTTCAGGTGATGGTCTAAGGGCTGGAGCTCTCCCCTGCACACTCATTTCCTGTGGATGGGGCGGCAGGGCCCCAGAACCCGGACACACTGTTGTTAAGACAGTAAATCTTGTAACAGCAGCCACCGTGCATCGAGCACACGCTCCTGCCGTGCTTCACCTGCACCACCTCCCCTTCTGACCACCTCCCAGAAGTGACCTGTAGACCCCATGGGGTTGTCTGATGGTCCTGGTGAGCTGACAGGGTGACGCGGTGGGAGGAAATGAGGGGGATGCTGCTGGCTCTGCTGGCCACGCCACAGCCGGGACTCAGGGCCAGGACACGAGCTTCGTGGGGGTGCTTGCCCCCCATACAGACGCGACGCTGTGACTGGAGCCGCTCAAGAACTTGGTCCGGCCGTGTGGCTGCTGAGTGGGGAGCAGCCAGGCTGGCCACACTCGGGCGCTCCTGGAACATGCGTGCGGAGCCTCTGCTCCAACTGTCTGCATCCTGGTCCCCTCAGGAGCAGCTATGGGACCCAAGCGCTCTCTTCTTCTTGACGGTTGACTGCACTTGTCTGAAGCTGGCGGACACAGTCAAGGCGGTGGGAAACGCTGGGCATCGTGAGGGGGACTGGGCCCACCCTCAGAATGAGCACGTGTGTGTGTTGTGTGCCACTGCTGGCTTAGGCATGCTTATAAGTGACATACATGTGCGCACATGCACACACACACACACGCACGCACACTCACAGCTCCCTTTCACCGGAAGTGTTCCCGAGGGAACGCCAGCCCAGCCCTGGCCTGTGTCCAGGTCTCTGTCACACCCCTGCAGCTGGAAGGCGTGAGCTGAGACAAGGAGAGAGAAGAGGACACCAGGAGAGGAGAAACTGCCTGTTCCAGGAGGTGTCAAGGAGAACAGCGCCCCGTCTCTGAGGCAGAAGCTGGGGCCTTCTCGGGTCCCCTGAGGGCTTGGCCAAGTCACTTTCTACAGAGGACTTGGGGTCCCCACAGCCTGTCCAGGGCCCCTTCCCTGGCTCTACTGAGAAAATACAGACCACTCTGGACAGCACCCACGAGGGCCACGGTGAGACCTGTCTGCGGGGCAGCAGCCTGGAGCAGGCCCTGTTCAGAGGGGCCGGGAGATGTCACCAGGCTGTTAGGGGGGTGGTCTGGGAGGCTCAGAGGAGGATGTCAGAGGCGGTCCATGCCGTGCTGACCGTGTGACTCACGGGGTGCTGGAAAAAAACGGAACTAACCAGAATGCTGAAGCAGCTCTCTCCTGGCCTGAACAGACTCCTCTGTGCTTCTCCCGCCCAGATGAAGAGGACAGGAGTGTCCCCATAGCTTCATTCACCTGCCCACACCTGCTGGCCAGGACTCAGGGAAGAAGCCAGGCCTGCTGGTGCCCTGGGCACTGGGTTCCGTACAGGACACTGACTCACACCTGACAGACAGACGCAGCCCCACCCCCTGCCCCTCTGCCCCCTGCCCCCTCACCCCTGACCCCTCTGCACCCCTGACCCCTGACCCCCGACCCCTGCTCCCCTTGGGCCGGGCTCCAGCAGCACCACAGCAGCTGATGCCTGGCTAGAGTTTCAAGCTGTGGCTTTGACTCATCGCATCTCTGCTCCTTGACTCATCGCCCTGTGACCCGCTCGGAAACCACCCTCTGGTCCTGGGTTGGCTCTCATCCCCGCCTTCTCCCTGGAGTCTCACCCTAAGAGCCCAGATGTCTCTGCCCATCTTTCCTTTAAACATTTTTTGAGCAGAGCAGAGCTGATCTTAAAAACATAAATCATGTCTGTTTTGGCCAAATGCAGTGATTTCTCCCAGATTGAGAAATAAATCTGTTTATTAAAAATAATTCTGTTGCAACCAAGCAGGACTGGGGCAGATCTGAGCCGTGATCAGCGTGAGCCGCAGAGAGCAGAATGTACAGCCTTCGCCCCTAAATGTCAGGCCCAGATTATGGGGCTGAGAAAAAACAAAAGATAAGAATGGACGAGGAGAATGGGATTTGGACAAGGATGTTCCTGCAGATGCCTGTGGAGACAGGAGGGAGGAGGGAGGACCAGGGCCTGGGACAGATGCCCTTCCAGGTCCCGTTGGAGAACCGCCAATCCTGCAAGGCCGGCCTGCGTCAGGGCCACACCGGACACCAGGGGCCCCAGGGATGCTCTCGCTGCGGTGACTTGACAGCAGGAACATCAGAGGGAGGTACAAACTTCATGAGCACTGTCCAGGGATCCTCACTCCAGGCCAGACCCCAGGCTCTGCCTGTAGGTACCACCCGGGGCCACGTCCACAGGGGCTGCCACAGTCCTGTCACCAGAACGACAGTGCGGAGGGTGATGATAGCATCTGTCGTTCATTAAACATGACGCCGCCTTTCTGCAAAGCCGTCAGCCCTCCTGGGGCCCAGCTAAGAAATGGCCTATAAAACCCTGACTCATGACCTCAAAGCACATTTGCCAACATAAAGAGCCTTCTCGGCAACTGTGTCCAGGGTTTATCCGTGTGCAGTAATTTCACACCCCTGACCTTTAACACGTCCACGGTCTGACACCTCCCCCCAGAAGCTCTCCTCATCAGCAGCACTGAAGCGTCCAGAACATGCTCGACAGTCGTGGGAGCCCAGGGCCCTGTCCCTCTGGGTGACAAGTGGCAGCCCTCTGCCCTTTGCCAGTGGACATGTCGGCACACACGGGCCACTGCCTTCGTGGTGGTCTCCAAGCTGCCAGGGAGGAGGAGCTCAGCCCTGTCCCCTTTCTGTTTGTTTCCATGGTAACCTTGAGACTCGGGGGCAGGCCTCCTCCCTGGCCAGAGCTGGCAGGCCCTCCTCTGCCCACGTCACCCTGGGCAGAGCGTGGGGTGTGCAGAGGACAGACAGTTGCAGGTGGGGACCCTGTGCAGGGCTCACCTGGAGCTCACCTGGGGCTTCACCTGAAGGTCAAGAGGCCACAGGGATGGTGATGACTGAGCTTGAACTCCACCCCAGATGGTCTCATTCCCAGGCCAGTTGTCTTCCCAGAGAACCCAAGGCTTCCTGAGTAACTGTCAGACCAGGAAGGGTGGTCCTACACCTCAGGCACCACTGTGAACCAGAAGGTGGTGGAGCCTGGTGGCCTGGTGCCTCATAAAGACCCAGGGAAGTGCTTTCTTCCCTCTCCCTCCTCCCACATCCCTCCTCCCTCCTTTCCTGCCTCCCAGAGGCACTAGGCCTAGACTGGGAACAAGCCCCCACCTCATTGAGCCCCCAGTTTGGATGAGGGACGCCCTCGGAGACGTCCCTTGAGTGAAGCTCTGTGACCCGGCTGCCATTGGAACGCCCACCCGTTCTGGGGGTTGGCTCTACCTCTGCCCTGGGGCCTGGAGGACTTTTCCAGAGCTTGACTAGAAGCTCCCAGGCCCCTGAGCACACTTTGCTCTCCAGCTTGCAAGAATCTCCCCCAGATTCCTGGGCCCTGTCCCAGCCAGGCCCCTCGCGCCTGCCAGGCCTGGGAGCCAGGCCATCGGCTCCTCTCGGGTGACAGTCAGCAATCCTGGGATGCTCCGGGTTCCAACACAGAGAAACAGGTGTGTGCGTTTGGGGAGAAGAGACTCCGGTTCCTGCCAGGTGAAGTGACCGACGACGGAGGGAGGCTCCTCCCGGTCACAGAATCGGCCATCACAGGTCCCTCCACTCTTTACATTTCTGGAGGCCACCTGGGAAGTGACGGGTCACCAGGGACTGCTAACATGATGGACAGCAAGTAATTAGGGGTGGATTCTCCCTGTTTGCAGCGTCTGGGGCCGCTGTGTGCACAGCAGATCAGGTGAGGAGGGAAAGGGGTGCTCAGGGCTGTGGGGAATGGGTGGGCATGGAGATTGGACCTCTGCCCACCCTGCCCCATGGGCCCCCACCCGCCCGAGCCCAGCGGTCTCTCTGCACCTTCACTCCCTCCCAGCCAGGGCCCCTGGATGAAGGAGAGGAGATGGCTCTGCAGCCATAAGTCCCGCACCCCCAAATCCAGACCCAGCGCCAGGCCCTGCAGTCTGTCGGCCTGTTGAGGGCGTGACTCTGGGAAGGAGGGAGCGGGGTGCACGGGCCTGCAGCTTCACTCAGGGGGCAGAGAAACAGCGGTGAGCACAGTGGGAGATGCCCGCCAGGTGAAGGCCCACGGCTGCGGGAGTCGGCCCTGCACAGAGCCGGCGAGCCAGACCCGCAGCAGCAACACGTGTAACCCGGGCCACGTGGACTCCTCTAACTGAGGGTGTGGCCTGTGGGGTCCATGCTGGGTCAGGTGTCCCTGCCACTGGGGGACATTTTAGGGCACAGGGTGCATGACCTTGGGGATCGAGGTGAATTCCAGTAGGTGAGGAGAGGCCACCTGTCTGCTCCTATTTTATATCCGTGTTTTCAGTAACTCCATCAGGTCGGTCTGGGCGACTTTAAGGAAGCCCCTGTCCCACTCCTGCCCCAAGTGGCCAGTCTGTAAGAAGAGCTGGGCAGGCCTGGAAGACACAGCACAGAGCCGCAGCAGAGGCAGGGGCAGCTCGGGGCCCGGGGGCGTCAGCAAGCCGAGCCAGAGGTGGCTGTCGCTGGACATCGCAAACTACACCAACTGTTATGGTCAAACCGACTGTTGGGGGACAGTTAGCTAAAGTCCCAGGTTTCTCTTTGTGGTGATGAAAATGCCCCGAGACTGACCGTGGTGATGGTTGCACTTATCTACGAATAAGCCAAAACCATCAAAGGGCACCCTTTCAATGGTGAATGTGTGGTGTGTGAATTACAACTCAACAAAGCTGTTTAAAATGAATGAATGAACAAATAAATAAATACAATGAAAATGGAAAAAGAAAAGGATCTGTGAGCTCCTCTAGGTGTTGGGTGTTGGAGATTTCCAGAGGTTCCGGGTCCCCTCTCTGAGGCCGAGCACCTCACCTCAGCCAGCAGGACCTCAGTTTACTCGTGTGTAATTAAGAGATTATCACACACACACGCACCCTGCCATGGGGCCGTTTGGAAGGTGAAGGAGATAATAGTCTTCAGCACAGCCTGACACACAGAGAACATTAAAAGCCATTGCTGCATTCATTATCTGAGTGTTACTATATTACTGAGAGGGGTCCTGAACCATTGCCATAGCGAGTCTCTGCAGAGGTCAGAGGCTCCTCAAGGCCAGGGAGCTGCCCGAAGGGGATGGGACCGAGGGCGCAGATGTCCTGCAGGAGGGTCAGGTGGGGCAGCTAATGGGGCAGGTGGATGGCCTCACCCAAAAGCCACCCGCCCAGCAGTGGGGACTCACTTGGAGGCTCCGCTCCCACCCTGCTCCCTCCAGGTGGAGAAAGTGAGGTCAGCCCGGCAGAGCCCTGCCCCCTCCAGACAAGCTGAAGGAGGTGGGAAGGCCACTGAAGACTCTCTATGAGTCACCTGGCGATTTCCCAACCCTGAGTCATGCCATCCCTACTGGGACTAAGCACTGGTATGATTTGATTTAAGTTGCATGAGAAGTTGATGATTGTATCTAAAGTACCATTGTTGCTACTAATATTATTACTACTACACTTACAACTCTGATGATGATACTAGTAGTATAGTAACAAAAATATTTATTAAGTATTTATGTGCCAAGCACTTAGCATAGTGGTATCTCATATATCTAAATAGGCATTTTTACAATATCATCATTTACTTTCTCATTATTGATATTACACAATAATAGTCACGAGTAGTCAAACCATGGTATAAGCAAAAGGTTAGAAACAAGCATTTGATTTACAAAAAGGAAGGTTTCCCATTCCTTTGGAGCTTCCTTAACCCTTCTTGAAGGAAGACAAATGCATCCTCTTGTGGGTATCACCAGTACTGCTTCGACTGGCTGACATATACTTAGCTGTGTGACTTTGGGATATTAATAAATGTCTTTCAGCCTGTTTCCTTACAGTAGAATGGAGACAATATTGCTTACCTTGTAGGAATGTTAGGGTGAAATGAGAAAATATACATAAAGTGCCTGAGACATTTGAGGCATTTAAAGTGAGCAACTTGAATTTTACCCATATATAGCAATGATTGTCAATTGGGTTGGAGGAGAGGACATGTTCTCCTATAGAAGCCTATCAGAATTTCTTTTATTTTTTTATTTTTTATTTTTTTGGTGAGGAAGACCGGCCATGAGCTAACATCCTTTGCCAACCTTCCTCTCTTTTTTTTGCTTGAGGAAAATTGGTCCTGAGCTAAATCTGTGCCCATCTTCCTCTATTTTGTATGTGGAATGCTGCCACAGCATGGCTTGATGAGTGGTGTGTAGGTCTGTGCCCGGGATCCGAACCTGCAAACCCCGGGCCACTGCAGCAGAGTATGCAAACCGCTACACCACTAGTCATCAGAATTTCTGAGTGAGGCCTTTTTAAAATCATATATGATCTCCCCCAAATGGACATTCTTTTCTCCTCTTTTTCTTTCCTCCCCCTCTCAACTCCAGAACTATGGCTATGTCAAACAACTTTTCCTGATGAAAGACTTTTATGTTGGGATAGAGTGGAAGAAAGCTTGAGAACTTTTGATAAAAGTAGTAGTTTCCAACTTCCCTGTATCAGATCACTTGGGGATCTTGATCTAAGCAGATTCCCTGGCTGAACTACCTAACAGAAGTTCTCAAACTCTAGTATGCATGCACACGAAGTGCAACTTCCTTTGGATTGCTGACAGTGAAAGGGAGCAGGGAGGGGGAGAGAGGAGAGAGATGAGTTTTGTGTTTAAGAATGAAGAATCCAGTTGACTTTCTGTAAATTGTTAAGGGTCGCATTCTGCTTTACTATGTCTCCTTGTAACTAACTACCCGCATTTATGCATTGTGAAAGATGGGTCTGTGAAGAAAACATCACAGGGACTGACGCCCTGTTAAGGGAAATGCTCCTGACTAATAATGCCAAAAACCACTCTCCTAAACAACTCCAAGAAGGTATAGTAGATTGATACTCCTTCTTCCCCTTTAGTAGTGCAAAGAGATGTTAGGCTCATTGAAATCTTAAAATCATGCAGAACTTCCCTAGGGATATAATAAGGTTTTGGTGAATAGAATTTTAATCATTCTCTTTGAGTTTAAGGAGTTTTAACCATTTCTTTCTGATATGCTTGTATCTGTTTCCTCCTAGGTCCTACGTTATATCACTAAACAGGTTGTGTGAAAGGTCGACAGAAAGAAGTCAGAAATAAGTGCCGTGGAATAGAGCAACGTACTTATGGTTACTGGATAGTGTTCTAGATCACCACTGTCAAATAGAAATAAGACGCAAGCCACACAAATAATTTTAACATATAATTTTAAACTTTCTATAGCCACATTAAAGTAAAAAGAAAGGCAAAATTAATTTTAATAACTATTTTATATAACCCAATATATCTAATATATTATTCCATCAGGTGTTCGATATCAAAAACGATTAATGAGATATTTTACTGTTGTTCCATACTAAGTCTTAGGAATCCAGTGTATATTTTATACCTACTGCACATCTCATTTTGGACTAGCTACATTTCAAGTGCTCAACAGCCAGATGTGGTTAGTGTCTGTTCTACTGAAGAGCACAGGATTGATATTATTGAATAACAGCAATCTGCTGGGTGCTTATAACCTATAAAGGGGGCCACCCTTATAGGTATCAACAAATTCCAATCTTTCAAATGAATGTGACTACCAAAGGCAATACTTAGGTATATTTTCATATTTCAATCAGTTTTTAAAATCAGTCTGAATCACCAAGGAAATGACCCTTGTCTTTGGGTCACTAATGTGATTTCTTAAATGAGATATGTTTTGTTCTTTGTGAAATAACTACACCTAAATGAATTTTTCTTAAGGTCCTTATTTTAAGTATGGCCAAAACTATGGCTAGGATTGAAAGTTTTATGTTTAGAGCAACATTGTTTTCTTGATTTGTTTGGCCTGTAGTCTGATAGAGCAATGTTACTTCTTATTTGGTAAGCTGTATAGAATTTAGATTATGACTGCTAAGTTTCCCCTTTAGCATTTTCAGCTGTCCCAGTAAGACATATGGAAACGATACAGATTCTAGAACGCTTGACTCCACTCTCTGCCAGTGAACTTATACCATATGCAGAAGTATTAACATCCAATATGAACCAGCTATTGAATTCAGGGGTTCTGTGGAGAATGCTTCAACAGTCAATAAACTATGGATGGTTCTTAAAACTGTGATGCCTAGAAGGTAATTTCAGTGTATTGTTACATGTAATAGATAAGTGTATAGCAGTGATTATATACAATAACCTAAACTTAATGGGTGAAAAAAATTGTTGAGTGTTTAACAATATAAAACCCCTCTGAACACTACTAATTAAAGAGTCATTATAACTTTAAGAAAAAGCATAAATTTGATCTTAAGAAACAGAGAGAAACTATAAAGTATTTCCAACTTGAGAGACATTTTTAAAAGTGAGTTCTCCTCTGTAGGCATCTGTCATTTGTGGCTAATTGTGATTTAGATCACTATTGTGTCTTGCATCATTGTGGTGGCTCCACAATGATATTTTTAAACAAGGCAGTTTTGTAGGCTTCTAAGATTAAATACAGTGGCTCCTGTTTTGTTTTGTTTTAAACTGAGGCTTTGGAATATTTTATGTGAGTAGGAAACCTCTAGGAGTTCAGAAAAGGTTGAAATAAATGGTTTCTAACTAAATGCAGCGCACATTCTTGGATCAGTTTTCAAAGACTGGTCAAAACCTGCTGTGTTTAAATAATAACATGCTGTTTTTCATCACATTCATTGATGATGTAAACAAAATGTGTAACTATATTAGTAAACGTTAATATTCATGTATTTTAAGTTAAGGTTACAAAATTTGTCACAATGTGATTTTTTTATTCAAGTGAAAACAGATGTGTGCAGCTATTTTGAATATTGGTTTATAAACATTCCTATTCTTTATCAAATGAACTTGTAGTTTTTTGTGTTTTCTTTCACTACTGTTCACCTGAAAGGAACAGTTCAAGGGGCTGGAATCCAGGACTGTCTGGCTCCAGAGCCTACGTGTATCCATTTCTGTTAAGGCCACACACGTCAAATGGCCATACAAGGCTAGAGTGGGTTGAGAGCCTTAGGAATTGAGCGGAGGAAAATCGTAGTACTTTCCCTGGAGCAGTTACTTAAACGATTTGATATTTAAAAAAATTGTAAAAGCAGAATAAAAATTTGAAGATTTTTTTAAGTATTGATAAATTATCCTTCATTCCACTGTTTTAACAGCAAGTTACATTTTTTATACTTTCCCTCTATCTTTGCTTATGCATATATGTTCTCACATAATGGAATTCATAATACCCAGTAGGGAGTCTGCTTTCTTTCATTTAACTTTATACGAAATTTTTTTTGCAAGTTGTTTAGTTTTGATAATTATTTTACTGGCTTCATAACGATCAAACTGATATATCATAACCGTATAGGGTGCTATTACTAGACGGGGAGGTTGATGACTTTTTTCAGGATTACAGTAGGCACTGTTATCAACTGAGGTGTTTTTACTTTTTCTTTCTTTTGGATTACTCTTTTAGGATAAATTTTTGAGCCTGAGATTACTAAATTAAAAGGTAGAATTTATCTTTAGCACTGTACATTTTGCAATTTGGGAAGATGCAGTAAAACTGAAAGGGAGGCAAACAAATCCACTCTCCTCCCGCTGCTCCCCCTGCAGCAAACCTCTCCCCAAACTAGTTGCTCAAACTCGAGAAACTGTCTCAGGTTTTGCTTTTTTGAGACACTAGGACTGCAGCCAAGCTTAAGTTACTCAGAAATTGACAAAATCACAATTTGGAGAGATCATGATTAACTCCCCACCTTCGAGGAAGCTGAAGTGTACTTCGTGGCAAAGAGTAACAACCTGGTGTTAGGAGGGACGGAAGGCGGGTGAGCCTTGACGGAGCAGAAGCGGCCGGGGCGGGAGCGCTCTAGAGCGTTGCTCTGGGTGAACTCGCTATCCGGGGCAGCCTCGAACATCCTGAGGTTCTGCGGCCAGTCGTCAACCAGCCTTGTCGCCTGGCCGGGCTCAGGCGTCTGGCAGTTCCCGCCTCCGTCTGTGAGACACCCGGGCCGCCGTGAAGCTCGGCAGCGTGAGCTGAGCGGCACTGACGGGCCCTCTGGGAAGAACCCGGCAAGGCTTCAAAGGGTTTCCTTTCGGTTGGTCTACAGACCTGAAGAATGCGACTGCGAGTTTTCAAGGAAACGGATGCACGGGTTAAGTCGCCGGTTTCAAAATCTCAAAACGGAGAAGACTTTTCCTTTAAACCCTGCGGTCTGCGAGCGTCCTTCGCTCTTCAGGCGTTGGCCTCCGGGCCACCAAATACTTGGCGTCGGTTTTTATTGCGGAGGCTTCCCTCGGGGGCCAGGGTGTGCGCTCCCTAACCTCGCGCTGGGATTGGTTGCTTGGTTTCTGCTCTGGCAGGTGATTGGGTGCTGGGAGTCAAGGGGGCGGGAGGCGGGAATTCGGCCGGGAGAGCGCGGGCGCGCGGCCTGGAGAGAGCGGAGGAGGGAGCGGGCGAGGCGCGGGAGTCCGCGCTCGGCCGGGGAGTGGCAGCCCGGGGAGGAGGCGAGAGGTTTGGGGCCTGTCCTCTCCGCCGTGTGTGCTCGCGGATGCCGCTTCCTTTTCTCCCGGGCCTCGGAGTCCAGGCAGCGCTGCCTCGGTTTTCCTCAGAACAGGCCGGCCTGTCTCTCGTGGGGCGGCGCGCAGCCTGCCCGAAGGGAGCCTTCTGCTCTCGCCTGGCCGCCGTGCGGGCCGTCGGGGTGACCGCGTCCCCGGGCCTCGGGGGTCTGAGCACGCGGAGGCCGGAGGGAGCCTGTCCCGACCCCCGGGGAGAGGCCCCGGGCCCCCTCGGCCCCCCGCTGACTCGTGGCGGCGGGGGCGATGGCGGGAGGCGGATCGGGGCTCGTCCTTTATCCCCTGGGGGACTGCGGCGACTGCGGGCGGGATGGATTTCTAGGCTGTATCTGAGGAGCTAGCCGGCCTTGCGTTATTGGCTGGGGTGAAGGGGTGAGAGTCCACCAAATCTCTTCTCGAGTTGCACAGATAGAATCACAGAATATTAGAACTGGGAAATGCCTCAGAATAGCGGTTCTTAGCTTGTTTGGGAACACATAGGCTAGGGGTCAGGGTATAGTTGGCTTCCTAAGCTGTTGAGTTGCTCTTTTAGCCATCCCTCCATCCCCAGGTCGAATTTGCCGTTTTTTTCACTATTGCAAGGAAGTCCTCAGTTGCTAACAGTGCATATCAGTCTCCCCTCTGTTTTCAGTTATTTTATTAGGATATAGTTCTGGGAATGAGAAATCCACGGACATTCTCTTCAGAGAAACGCAGTCATGTACCAAGACTTCTGCACGCAATAGCAAGAGATCACAGTCTCTGACTTCCGTCTCTGGATCCTAGATTAAGCATAGGTGGTTTAGAAGAGGTGGGGATTAAAGTAGGTCACCTCCTCTGTGTCAAGTACGGAGTTTAAGCACGTTCTATCCATTACCTTACTTAATTCTTATCTCAATGCCTGGCTAATTTTCATCAAAACTCTATCAGGTAGATAATCTTATCTCCATTGCACAGATGAAGAAACAGACTGAGCTTCACTGATTCACACAGTGGGACTCACACTTAGGCTTGCTTTACTCCAAAGCCCATCTTCTTTTCATTATACCCTTCTGACCTTTACATCAGAATTATCAAGCACCTACTGTGTGCCAAGGCATTTTCTCCCTTACAGCAGTTTTTCAATTAGGGATTATTACAGATAAGGATCTTAGTCTAGAGAAGTGAAGACATGATCAAGGAAACACATCTGAGTTGTGGGAACCTGATCTAGAACTCGTACTTCTACCTCCTGGTCCACAGTTTTGACAGAGTAGGGATACAAATCCGGATTTGTCAGATTCCGAGACATGTTCTCAACCACTGTGATGGTTAAGACTAGGAAATTCTTTTACTTGCATTTGTTTTGTTTATCCATTTAGGAATCCCCTTTTTATTTCTAGACTTCTGTCCTAGTCTAGTTGGGTATCTGGTTTTCTTTGAATGGCATTGTTTCAGTCTTGATTTTCGTTTCTGCTGCAGTTAGGAATCTAAGTAAACAGGAAAGCATGACTCTTCAATATGGTCTGAATGTACAGTTGGTGGGGTGAAGATGAACTTTCCTTGTAAAGCTTGTCCATCATAGCTTGCTATAATGAATTCTGCAAGTATTTTTCAGCAGTTAAGTCTTTATTAAGATAAAGATGCTGATAATTCATAACATATACTGAATCTGTGACTACATTCATTTTCTCAGATAGTAAATGGATTGAAAATATTTGCTGGGTTCATGGAAGAACATGTAACCTTTCGAAAAATAATCCTGATCGCTATAAACTGTATATGGTTAGGAGGCAAAGGAGAATATTCTGAAAACTATTCTCAGCTCATTTGGAACTTCTATTTACTTTACGGAATTACTACTTTCTACAAAGTATTTACTGTCTTTTACACAGAATACTATATTTCTCACCATATTTTTTGAGATGTTTCAATCATATAGAAAATTAATAGACAAATGAGTAAGCCAACTTTCCAGAGTTGTTCCATCTTAATATTTTGCCATATTTACTTTATACCTTGTTTGCAAGTAACATTACTAGTATGCTGAATTTATTCTTTTTCTTTCCTAGACGTGTTGTTATACTTTTGTTACGTATGTATGTATCTGTAAACAATATAGAGCATTACTCTACCTGTTTTTAAACTTTGTACAATGATATGATACTGTACCTATATTTGTTCAGAAGTTTTTTTAGTTGCTTAACATTATTTTTAAGAAGTAGCCTTATTGATTGTTAATCTATTTTAATTGCTGTATAGTACTCCATTGTATGAATGTACCAGAATTTTTTTATCCAGTTTCCTTCTGACAGACATTTAAGTTGTCTACATTCTTTTGCAATTCTAAACAATGCTGCTATGAACTTTCTTATGCATGTTTCCTTATGTTCCTGTGGGAAAGGTTTTGGATATATACATAGGACTGGACTTCCTGGTGTTGGGTATCTTCAACTTTGCTAGAAATTGGTAATTTCTGTCCAAAGTGGTTGCAGTGATTTACACTCTCTAGCAGTATCCTCCATTAAGTTGTCTTCAAAGGTGTTAGTGTGCTCTAGTTTTACAGAAATGATGGTGCTTGCATCCTTAAGGCACAAATTGCTTTGTTCATTTCTTTATGCCTATATGCTTTTAAGTCCAACATAATTTTAGGGAGAAAGATAAAGGAATAAGGTCTAGATTGAACGAAATACTAATTCTCCCTTCTGCTATTGCTATGTTCCCTCAAGTACAACTTTACTGCTTGTTGTGTTTGTACTTGTGATGCAGACAGACCCTAATGAAGGAAATTGTTTACTGATTTTTTTTTATTGTTTTTGTGTCAATAGATTGTCCGAGGATTAAAAAGTGAGCCGCATTGTTTGGTGGAGAGCCCTACAGGAAGTGGGAACAGCTTAGTCTTACTCTGTGCTGCTTTGGCGTGGCCACAGGCTCTTCTTCGTGGTGAGTATTTGGTTGATATATTCAGCTTGATTATTGGGACTTGAAAAAAATATAATAAAGTACTTTTTATCCAGAATGATTCATTTAAGGAAATAGCAGTAACTAAGAATATACTTTTGGTCTTTCTTTTAATCCTCCCTGCTTGATATTTTAATGAATCTCAATATAAACGAATACTCAAGTGGTTGTGCCTTTATTACATTATTAATCTTTGACTATTATCTTTTTGTAAGTTATGTAAATTGATGATAATTTCTCTATAAATGTCTCTGACAGCATAAGTGTTTCTCTCCTGTCCTAATTGGATGCTACAGATAGGGTGACCAACTTGTCCAGATTTGCCAGGTACTTTCCCAGGTTTAGCCCTGAAAATCTTACAGCCTGGGGGACCTCCCAATCCTGGGCAAATTCGAGTGGTTGCTCACTCTAGCTGCAGAGGATGATTAATGTTTGTTTAATTAGAAATATTATGAATAGAGGTTCTTTCACTTTGAGGGAAGCCAGCGGATGAACGCTTAAGCGAAAAAGCTGAAGTGCCGTTGTCACGTCGTTGTACGTGCCACTCAAAGAGTGTGACAAACGATGGCGAGGTCCGAGGAGCTTCATGTCATTTCAACAGTCCAAGTACACCACCTTCTGAAAGAAATGGCACTTCATCAACTTGTCAAGGTAGGTTATATTTTTGCCTGGGTCTGTTGGTATGTGTAATAGGAACCTTCATTACTGTTGTTATGAGACCTAATTTGATAAATTTGATGAGCATAATTCATTAGGTACCTCCATCTAATTTCTCTGGAATTAGTTTTAGATAACACAAGAGTGGTCAGAAATCCTTGGACTACTTTATTCTTGGCTTGGCTTTTAATTGATTTGGACATTTTGCTAGCTTAAATCATTTTTTGAAGCAGGCAAGGCAAAATAAATGATATTCAGAAATTGATGTTATTTGTAGGCAGGATTGTTAATTATAAGTTAGAATTTTAGAAAACATTGATTTGTATTGTAAGACAAAATCTAGTTAGCCTCATTCATTCTTGATAAGTTTGCATGAACTTCTGAAGCCAGTATCCTGCATGAGGATGAGATATGTTTTAGGTATGATCCTTGAATAGTTCTAATTAGATTTATTTAAGTGAAATATATTAAGAATAACATAAGACTTAATTTTTAAAAAATATTTCTCTGGCTTTGACTATATGGAAAAGATTGGTCGTTATTTGCCTAAGCCAGAAACCTAGGAGACATCCTGTACACGTTGCTCTACCTTGTTTCTCCGTGCAAATCTCTATCTCCATTGACAACTCCCTGGTCCAAATGACCATCTCTTGTTTAGAGCATGCACTAACTTCTTTTCCTGCTTTCACTCGTGCCATTCTTTCACTAATCACTGGCAGGGAGAAAAGAGGTGGCCATGACTGACTGAAGTCTCAACGTATCCACTTCCTAAAATCAAGAATGGAGTCATCTTGCTCTAAAGCACATGACTATGTGTGGAGGAGGGTGGCTGCTGGAACCCAAGTGTGATTCTGTTAGGAGTGAGGAAGAGGAGATGGAATAGTTACTGGAGAGGTGACCAATAGTGTTGTCTACACTGTTTTGACCCTTAGCCCTTTTGACTTTCTTTCCATTCCTTCAAAGGGTCATGCTTTCTTCTGCCTCAGAGCCTTTGCTTGTGTTAGTGTCTCTTCTGAGGAAAGTTACATCTTCAACTTGTTATCCTCCTCTTCCATTAGGTATCGCTTACATTTCACTTCCTTGAGGGAGCCATGCTGACCTTTCCGTTAGATCAGATTTGGTTTCCCTGTTATTTTGTGTCATCTCACTGTGTTTGTCTCCTTCACAGCACTTGTCTGTGAAGTGTTTATTATCCATGTGTCTGTGTGCATCTTTTATTGATCTCTGCTTCCGCTAGCAGACTGTGTTCTCCATGAGGTCAGGAGCCATGTCAGTTTGCTTACCATTGTAACCCTGGAACCTAGCAGAGTGCTTGGCGTATAGTAGGTGCTAGATAACTGTTTGTTGTGTGAATGAATGGAGTTGATTTTGAGCTAATTATAGAAACTCTGGCACACACTACGCTTTGAATTTTTAAAAATATTTGAGCAGAAGGAACCTGCACTCTTTCTAAACCAGCAAAGAACGACTGCGTGGGATCTCTATGAGGGTGGAACCTGGGCAGCCTCACAATAGGTGCCGTGTTTGCAAGGAACAGAGAAACGCTAGGTATGCTGCATAAATTATTTCATCTAATATCTATAGGGACCTAGAAGATAGAAATTATTATTTATAAAGAATAATATTGATAAAGATAACTGAGAGAGTTTAAGTAATTTGCTTAACATCACATAGCTAGAAAAATCATAAGCAAGCTAGCTTTCAAGCACAGGTCCATCTCTTTTCACACATGAATAAAAAACAAAATTAGTTCTAACATGTTAGAAATCATTAAAGGAAAGTTCTAATGAAATTCTAAATAATTGAATCCTGAATACCTGCTTGTAAAATGATATATCATTTTATATTATATGTATGTAATATACATAAATATGAATGAATCACATACTTGAAATTCTAAAGAAGAAAAAGTATTTTAATATTTTACATGCATTTTAGCAATTTGAGGCAAGACCTTGTTTAGTAGATCTGGTAGTCTAATACCTTTAGGTGAGATAACATACGTGGTATTCAGACACATATCTGAGAGGAATATGCTCCATAACGTGACAATATGTAGAAAGAATAAATACTTTATATCTTGATGTTTTCTAAATTAAAAAAAAAAAAAACTTGACTGGATCCTCCATTTTTTTAGTGTTAGCAGGAAATAAAATCTCAGTTATGCCTGTGGCAGCTACTGATACTTTTCCAGGATCATTTAAAAGTTCTGAGAGATTTACCTAGTCCAGAAAATTTGGGAAAAGGTTTCTAGTTTTCCATATATCTTGATGGCCACTGTAATCCTCACTGACCGTACCAGTGTGGCACATTCTAGGGAAGCGACTCTACACTCACTTGGCCAAGCTCAGGCACAGTTATTTTCTACTCCCAGCTCACAAAGCTGTTCTTAGTGTAGCTATCCCAGCACATGACCTGAGTGCCAAACATGCACCTCCTAGAGCTCATTACGTAGCAGAAATCCTATCTCCTAATTATGACCAGGGTCGATTGCTTCTGCCGGTAGGGTAACTCCTTCCTGTGACTATTGATCTACCAGAATAGGGGCCCCACACTGGTAGCAGCCATGGTTTTTTAGCTGGACTCCCACTGTATCCTCAGGTGGAAGCATTATTCCTCTGGAAAACAGGACTCTGGTTTTAGAGAGCCCACATTTGAGAGGACGGGAAGCACCAATTCCAAATGGGCTGTTGGGATTGAAGATGAGTAAGATGAATAGGGACTCTCCTAATTCCCCATCTTGGTTCATGGGCATATGTATTCTATTGAATGTGGATACTGTGCCATACAGTGGCCATTGGGTTCTGCATCCAAAAGGACATTTCCCTATCATTGCAGGGTGTTATCTCCAAGCTGATGTCTCACCTACAACCCTAAGGGTCCATTTTATCATTCTCTCTGGCCAGCCACTTATGAATGGTTTTTGGTATGTAGTCCCTCCAGATGCCATTTCCCCTAATCCACCTATTCCCAGTATTCCCATCTTGCTCCTTCCGATCCCTGACCAACCAGTCAAGTAGTGATGCACTGCCCATGAATCTTACAAAAAGTAACTGATTAAGTATACAGTTTGAAGCTCTGTGCACTGAGGGGATTTCCTCCATTTGTCTTTTGGGATTACCCCTTACTGAAGCTACAGTACAGCAGCAACTCACTTTTCAGCTTGGGCTTATATGTCAAGCAGACTCATTCTATGAACAAAGCTTGAGTTTTTTTCTTCCTCTGATAGGTGATCATAGGGAATCCTCTATGAGGCCATAGGTATGAGCTAAGGGAGAGACACAGACGTAAAAATGGTAGGTGACATGGGGGTCTGGACCACTTATTTGTGTAGCTAACTTGTACCCTCTAGACCTGCTCATGTGTAACAGGGAGCACTCAATTTGTCATGGACTCCAGTGTGAGAGTTTCATCGACTAAAAGCACGCCCATTCTGATTTAACATTCCGAAGTTAGAAAGCAATTACAAGTCTGTGTAGATCAGACTTGGGTCAGGCCTCTATTTATTATATAACCTCTATACACCCTTACTCTAATAGGTGGGTCATGATGGAGGTTTGGATCTTTGAGTACCCAACAATCTTCCATAGGATGGTTCTACAGGAAATTGGGTATTCTTCTTTATCCAGTTATATTTAATGAGCAAAGAACAGGAGGACCCTTTGGGGAAGGGTCAAGGAGTGTATTCAGCTTGTCCTCACCTGGTCCTTTTATGATTACAAAATAACTACTGTGGTTCCAGGCCTTAGATACAGATATGACAACGTCAGCATGTATGTCTTCATTTATATTAATAAAGGAACTGTCCTCAGAAGTCCCCAGCAGGCTTGCCTTCATGTTTCATTGGCCAAAATTGTGTCAAATGTCCTTACTTAAAAAAGTCATTGAAAGGGGTATAGGGTTTGCATGATGGCTTAGTCCAGTCAAAATTTATCCCTGGAGTTGGGGACAGGACCACTTTCCCTGGAATTTTAAGAGATGAAAAGAGAGAAAAAAAAAGAAACAAAGCATTTCATCAACTCCTCTAACTTTGTTCAAGTCTTCTCAAATATTATCCTTAAAACAAAACCACACATCACCAGCAGGTTATGTCAACATATGACCTGGGAGAAAACCACAAAACTTTTCTACCCTCCTATGCACCAGTACATGCTAGAATGCAGGCTAGTGGGTATTTTTGTGAAAAGAAAGAAAGCATTTCAAAAATAAACCTGACCATTTTTAATGTTTGTTAATATGAAAACAAAATGATAATCTTTTATATGTATACTGGAAAGTTCATTGCAGTAAGCTTTGCTTAGGCTGTTTCCACCAAGTGAAGCAATTCAATTAAGAAAGTTAATTTATCTGAGTGGATCTGTTAGTATCATTGGACAGCAAAACAACAACACAAAGTGGTTGTGAATTGCTCAGCACGTACTATCATTAATACCCTCTCCACATACACACATGCACAGACTTTATTATAGGAAAGTAACTTCTCTATAGGATACTTAGCTGACCTGAATGTGAGTTACTTTCACATGGACTTAGAAGATAAGGTAGAAGGACGCAACAATAAAACGGCTCAACATCCTTAATGCTGACTAGATGGCTGTGGAGCTGTCAGGCATCCTGAAGACGGCGTTGCTTTCAGCCTCCTTAAGGTGCAGAGGACTCTAGAGTTGTTATTATTAAGCTTAAGCCAGGTACTAAGTGCATGAATTTGTCAGACAAAAGACTGCCATTGGAGATTAAGGAATATTATATTTTAGAAATAATACGTTCTGCCTTTGTGAATAGCACAGAGTCTGATGACTGGGTCTTTGTAAACATTTTATAAAGACATAAATAAACCATTTTTGACTTGAAATTGCAACCATTTTGAAAAACCTGAAAGCTGTTTGAGAAAGGAAATGCCAAATTTATTGCAAGTCAGTACAAAAGGAAACACTTGTCTGTTGAATATGTTTCACAGAACTATATAGTTAGTAGTCTCTTAAGGTATAAAAGAATAGCCCAATGTTTTTGTATATTTTATTTTGATGGCTATCTTATCTGTGGAGCTAATAGAAAATCAAGTACGGCTTTGTGAAACTGAAAGGTTTTCAAACATTCTTCTACTGGATGACTGAAAATAAATAAATAAAAGCAAAGTGATTTGGGAACTGTGGGTAGTGGTTAGCTGCTTTCCTTCTTGCTACAGGGTTTAAAAAACAACCTATGAATCCACATTTTTATAGATTTCATTTTCATTACACAAAAGTGATATATTATTATTAGCCAAGCAAGTAAATTGTTACATGTCACACGTGGGGCAAGATTTTGCTTTTTCTCTTGTACAGATACATATCTTGAATAAAACCTGGCAACAAATTAGATGCTGACCCCCAAGTATCTGCATTACCGCAGGCTACATCAAGAAAATGAAATCCTCCTAGGTTTGTGCCGTGGATCTTTATTCAGATGATTCTTTCTAGACTGATGCTTTGCTGAAGTGAGACTGGGATTGCTGTTCAAGATTTATTCTTCTTGTTTTCTTTCATGAACTGTGGAACATGTGGCCTCTATGGCTTGAGAGGGAAGGATACTTTTCTCTGACTCTGTATCGTAACAGATTTTCTATGGAGATTTTTCCAGATCAAAGAAGTTTAAACTGATTCTTCTTCAGGGCTAGTGTTCAACTCAGTTTCTATAATACTCTGGTTTTCTTCCCCCTGTGAGAAGAAAAGGAAGGACGGTGAGAAAAAGATCGTACGCAGATTGGTTATCTTGAAAGATAAATGACCGTCTCTGTGATTTGGGGGTAGGCTAATAGACCAATTAGCATCTACTGCCATGGGTCTTCTGAGTTAGAAGAACAGGAAAACGTGATGTGGGGTTACCTTACGCATCATTACTGTGGTACATTAGTAATAAAATCAAAATGAGATGGAGGGTCTCAATGGCGTTAAACCCCAAGACAAGAGGGAGAAAGAGTAAAGAACCAAAAGGTTAATTAAGGGAAAGCTGGCCTTCTTCTCAGCCTCTGGTCAACTCTCCTCACTCTCCCACCTCTGTCCTCCCCACTGCTACTCTACACTCTGCTGAAGTAAAGCCATCCATCATTTCTTGCATGTCTGCTTCCCAAATCTAGTCATAGATGACTGAGATATCCTCTTTTTGTGAGCGGCAGCACTGTTAGTCTAGAAGAGCAGATGGGCAGCTTGGTTTGAACGAAATGTCAAGCTGACTGTGGAGCTTGCCCCCACCACCTCTGCGAATGACTAGTCTTAGACAAAGCTGCTACAGCTATTCATCTGAAGCTAGACCAAGATCTCTTCTCGATCTCAATTTTTGCAGTCAAATTTCAAGCACAGAAAGACAATGATAGAAAAGTTACTTTGACTTAAAGTTTACTTGGCATGAAGCTCTAAATTGATTCTCTATCTGCTTTATAGCTGCCTATAAATACCTTCCCAGTAAAGTTCTTACAAGTCCTTAAACTCTACATCCAGCAACCATCATTCTTCACCACTAATTAACCCTGCTCTCCGATTTCTACATTTGTGCCAACTACACTATTATACTCCCCATTTCTTAAGTGAACTCTTGTGATATTATTTCTTCTTTCACTCCTTAAATGCATATTTTCCGAAAGCTTGGACCATAATCCTTTACAAGAACTCTTAGATTTATACCTTCCTCCCTATTCTCACTGTTAGTGCTGAGATGTAAGCTTCCAACTTGCAGGTACCAAACCCTTTTACCTGATCTTTGTCTCTTTTTGCTTTATCACATTTGTTCATAGAATAGGTGCAACATCTAATGTTTGATGAACTCAAACGCTGTGGGTTTCATTGTCTGGTTTTATAAGAGATTATATGGCGACAATGGGTGACTTAAGTAACACTATGTGCCCCGGTTTTCTTGTCTGTTACCTGAGGTTAATGATCTACCGCAGATAGTTACCATAAGGATTTTAAGGAGACTTATTTAAACTATTCATCACAAGAGAAGCATTACATGTATTTGTTATTTTTGTTGTTGTGTGTTATCTGAAAAAAATTCCACTTTTGTGCTTATTAATTAAAAGTCCAGTAGTTTTCTGCCAACTATTGGATACAAATTCCTCAATGTGGTTGTACTGACCTTCTGTTATATCATCCTTCCTTGCCTAATTATTCTTTTTTTTTCTCTTGAGGAAGATTAGCCCTGAGCTAACATCTATGCCAATCTTCCTCTATTTAGTATGTGGGTCGCCACCACAGCATGGCTGATGAGTGGTATAGGTCCACGCCCGGGATCCGAACCCACAAACCTGGGCCACTGAAATGGAGTGCGCTGAACTTAACCGCTATCCCACAGGGCCAGCCCCTGCCTAATTATTCTTAATCTTTCCCCTCAGCTATGGGTAAACAAGCTGTAGTCTCTACTCTTCCCTAGAAACCCAGTATCCAATCCCAACTTTGTGAATGTTATCCTTTGTTTAGAAATTCAAACCCCTTCTTTCATAACTGGGTTTTGTCTCAACTACTTCACACAATATTCTTGGATGAATCCACCCCACAGTGATTTTTTATCACCCCACAACTTTTTTTTTGTAAACTAAGCATTCAACTTGTGCTCTGATCCCTTCTGCTGATTTAGGTATTTGTGATAGTATTGCTCTCTATAGTTTTTGCTTTTATGCAGGTCTTCTCAAATAGGTTATCAGTTCCCTGAGAGCAGGAACCATGCCTTCTGCCTTCTTTTGTAATTCCACAGTGTGTGGAATAGTGAAGTAGACAGTAAGAGACTAATAAACACTTGTCTAATTTAGTTGACTAATGGTTTGGAAGTTTTCTATCTAGATTCCTTTGTATATACGAATATTCTTGGAAAAAGTCCAAGACAAAGGGAAAAAAATTTCAATTCACTTTGTCTTTAGCTCTTTAGAGCTTAAAATAGCTAATTAAAAATAAAATTCCCCACTTAAGAAATTGGTAAACTAGAGTACAGTTTTTGTTAAGACAAGAAGGTTTTAGAAGATTTTTTTTTTTTTTTGAGGAAGACTAGCCCTGAATTAACATCTAATGCCAATCCTTCTCTTTTTGCTGAGGAAGACTGGCCCTGGGCTAACATCATTGCCCATCTTCCTCTACTTTACATGGGATTCTGCCTCACAGCATGGCTTGACAAGAGGTGCATCGGTGCGCGCCTGGGATCCGAACCCATGAACCCCGGGCTGCCAAAGCTGAGTGGGCGCACTTAAACACTGCACCATCGGGCAGGCCCCTAGAAGATATTTTTTAATCTGATGAGAGGACAATTTTCCTTCTTTCCCCTACAGTCCTCAACCTCTTGTTTGATCTACTCTTTTCTTCTTTAGCCAAACCTACAAAATTCTACACAATGAGGTCCCTTCACAACTTCCAAGCCCATGCCACCCATTCTCCCTCTGATTTCCTGCAGCCAAGCTACACCACCCCCTTTCTGTTCCTCCAACACACCAGGCTCCTTGCAGCTGCTTAGGTCCATTGCATTTGCAGTTCTGTTTGCCTAGAATGCTCTTCCTCTGACTCTTCTATCCACTGCTTCCTTATGTCCTTCCAGCTAAACTCAAGGTACCTCCTCAGGGATCACTTCTGTGACCACCTGTTCAAGGGAAGGCCTTGTCCTCTTCACATCACCCTCTGTCATATGACCCTGCTTATTTCCTTTATGGCACTGACTGCAGCCTGAAATCATCATGTCTACTTTTCTCCTTCTTGTTTGTTGCTGTCTTCCTTCACTGGAATGTATGCTCCACAATGACCGGGACCTCAGTCTCCATGTTTATTGTTGTATTTATAATACTTATAAGAGCACCTGACATACAGTGGGCGCTCACATAATAAATGAAAGAATAATAAGCTTATAATAATAAATTTAAGCTGCAAAATATATGTATTACCTATTAAAGTATAAAATAAATATTCTTAAAAGGGATGTAGTGAGGTGGGGATATGAAATGCTGATCACTTACATGTTCTCCACAGAGAGAAAACGGGTGTGGAGTGAAGTTAGTCTCATATAATAACCCAATTACTTTGATACAGCAGGGTTTCATTTCTGCCCAGCTGTGAAAGGACTAATGGATCTTGGGTACACCTGTTTTTCTTCCATGCTTCCTGTCTATTGTATAGCAGATGAAACGAAGAGAATTATTTTAATAGCTGCTAATGTTTTCAAGCAAAGTAAAACATGCCTTGCCCTCAGAGCTTGCCAGGGTTTCTGACTCACTCAGCCAGTTAGTGTAGAGCGGAAATAAAATTTACCTCTGCAATTTCTGCAGACTCTCATAGACGTGGAAACAAAACAATGTTTCAGTTTAGAGTTTAAGAGTTTATGCGATGATATTTAATATATAAATTATGGACTCACTAATCTTGGGAAACATGTATACTTCCTTTGCCCACTGTATATCATTATCCTTCTATTTACTGTTAATTATCACTATCCATGTTTATCTCCTGCTGTCAGCTCTCCAGTTCTCCCAGTATACAGATCTCAATCTCCAACAATAGTCTGATACTTATTCTTTTCTCCATGTCTTGACTGATGTTGCTTCCTGGCCTAGATTACCAGTTTTATTTCAAGGTCTTGTCCAAGTCTTACATCTTCTATGAATTGTTCTCTTCTAATCTTAGTTGTTGTATTTTTCACTTGTGTCCTTATTCATTTGATGTCTAAAAGTTTTCTACTTAAATAAAAATCTCTATATGTTCTCTCTCTAATAAGAATTTAAGATTTTGTAGGGAAGATACAATCCATATATTTCTTTTTCAATCTCTATATCTCCTAGCACTGTCTGAGCTCATCATGTGTGGGTGCTCAATAAATATTTGCTGAATTGATTTGGATTGTGAGAGGCCATGGAGAGAATAGAAAATAGAAATCTACAGTGTAGAGTAAAGCTCAACTAGGTCTGTGTTTCTAATCTTCTTGCACACTAAATCTTTGAAGAGAGCTTCAATGAAGTTATGAAACTAACTTGTCTTTCTTCTTGTAAAATCAGAAGTGTCAATAAGAAAGAAAAAAGGCAACAGCCTGAGATAGAAGAGAAAATTTTAGATATTAGATCAGTGAAATTCATTTCAGTAATTTAAATCTCTTTGCTAATTTTGCTCTCCATGGAGACATATACATACACAGTCCAGGAGACACTACAGAAGCTAAAGAGATATTTGGCAATAGCTCATGAAAGAAATATGGTCATATGGATTTAAGCAAAGAGCCAACGATGTCTCTTAGTCAGCAGTGTATATTTGAGAAACCCACCTTCCTGTGCTTCCCTCTGTCCTTGTTCTGTATTCTCAAAGAAGCCTGTGTTGATCCAGAGGATGAGAGGAAAAATTAGTCAACTACTGGTTCCTTTCAGTCTCATATGTGGAGAAACTTAGTCTCTCCTAACAATCAGGCGAGCTTTCTAAATCTCGATGATGAAAACTGTGCAACTGGTTGTTTCCCTGTCTTTCTCTTGGTGCACAGGAAGTTTTCATACCACCAGAGAACTTTTCCTGAGCTTAGGTTTTCTGGCATAATATTTTTATTTCTCCACATCTCATTTACCGAATTCAGTTTTTCACCTGACTTTTTTTAAAACATATTTTTAATTTCACGATTTCTCTAATTTTCAATTTCATAAAACTTTTTTGGAAGTAGGTGAGGCAAATAGTATTATTTTTCAAAGATCTTGACCTACCATTATAAGCGTATACCCAACTTGAGGTAATCAAAAATATGATGGAGGAGGTTTTTTCAGCAACATACTTTCCCCCCTTCCCTGCTCTGGACCGTGCAGTAAATGTTGCTATTCTCTGAGAATAAGTAATTGCAGGGGAGTATCATTGCTACTCTGGCCTCCAGGAGAGGTAGGAAGTAACATCCTATTTCCCTGCAGCACCGTGAGGGCAAACCTCACCAAGTTAGTGGTGATTCCAACTGAAGGAGAAAAACAAATATATTAATACAATGCCAGTAAGAGAAATATATTTTTATTTCAGAGATGAGATAAAGGATATGTGTTTGTATGAACTGCCTGAATCGAGAGGCTTAACTGGGCAGGAGAGCAGCACACTTCTTTTAGGTCTCTTGACATGCAACCCTGGAAGAGAGGGGTTCGGAGAGGAGAAGATACAGGAAGACTGATGAAATCCTCACAACTCATAAGCACCACCCATTGTGTCCTGTTGAATCAATCAAGAGAAACACAAACTTCATCTCTGTGAGTAGAATCATCTAACATTTTGTTTGCCCCATTCAGAATCCCTTCTTTCTGATCTAAATCCAGTCAAAATATGGATGACTCTATTTCGAAGAGAAAATACCATATTGAGTCTCTGGAGAGTTAGAAAATCTATACTGGAATAAACATTTCGATAAGTATTATTATGCTGATAGAGCAGTACATTATACAATATAATGAAATATAAATGGTTTCAGGCCAGTAAATTTTCTTGATAACCCAAATTATCCTTATTCATTGCAGCTTTATGTTTTAATCATTTGCAATGGAAGTCATTCATTCTAAAGTGTATTATATAATGATTTATATAATGATTTACCTTTCTAAACAGAGCATAACGATCATTATATACTCATTTTATTAATGACCAAGAGTCATCAGAATGAAGAATAATTATTATTTGGTGCTATAATATAGAAGTATTATTTACAGTCTAAGTGAGCAGAACCATCTCAGTGACTCATTAGCTTAGTACAATGGGCACTCCATCTTCTCATGGCATGATGTGGGAGAACACCACACAACAAGTAAGAAGTTGAAAGGTTAAATGAATAAAGCCTGGAGTAAATATTGAGGTGCAGACAGCTTATAGATATACTTGCCTCATGAGACCAAAACTCAATATTACTCTGTTGTTTCAAAGTGCCTCTGAGGTAGCTTCACATTTCTCCTTAAAATTAAAGTGAATGGTTTGAAATGGGCATAACCGACAGGAGAACAACATTGCCCAAAGGAAGATGGCGCTTAGCTTTTCCATTGTTTTCCATTTTTGATTCTGTCCAAATGCTGTATTCAGTGAAAATATTCTGCCCTTCTCAGAGATGCAGTCATCTCTCAGTTACTCCTGGAAGGCCCCTGTATCACTCATCAGGATCACTAACGTTGTTTTGGTTAAGTGTCTGTTGTGGGGATACTTCCTGTTGTTATTCAGCCCTGGTGAAGTTTGGGTGATAAACAGATAGTATCATCGTAGGTAACCAAAGCATCCTTTGAAGGAAAGGACATTGTTGTGCTGTCTATGTCCCTTAATCTGATTGTGGACTACNCNCCCTNNTCCCAATAGACATGAAAATTTTAAATAGTGATATACAGTGAGACTTGCCATGATGCTGTCCCAACAGATTTACTGCAGGATTCAAACTATTATTTTAATTTTTCAGAAAGTTTTTCTGACCCAGTATATTTACCTAGCTGTTAATAACGTAGAATTCACGTCTCACCACACTCATTCATAAAGGAAGGAGCACTGTCTCCTTTCCAGACTGCTCTGCTCTTTTCTTCTTTGTACCTCTGATCTGATTTACAAGGTCAAGACACTTCTGCAGAGCAAAGGTGCTCTCTCTTTGTACTTAATGGGAGATAATCTTAGGGAAACAAACAGAAGTAACAATTTGATCAGAGACAACTGTAACCTGACAAATAATAGCTCTTAGCTCTTCATCACACTCCAACTTAGTCTTTGCTAAGTATATGGAATTTTGTACATTTCTCATTTCCCCAAAAGGCTTACCTTCCTAATAGCATTGAAAAGTGGCTGTGCAGAGGAATGTTCTGTGGCACTAACTAGTAATAGCTTTTTCTCTGAGCCCCAAGCCCTCTTAACTGAGAGACAGATAAAACCCCATCATCTAGTTCATTTTCTCTAATTCTTTCTTCCCGCTGCCTCTAGGAAAAAAAATTAGAAAATAGTTGGCAGCACATTAAGGACACAAGGCAGAGAAAAATGTAGGTTCCTGAAATGTTTAAGAGAGATGGAAATCACCTACTTTTGGGAACTGCCTAACGGAATTTAGCTGGTGCATTAGTTATCCAAATTACCTCTCGCTTTTATTGCACAGACCATATACAGCTGAATTGTTAAATGATGTGCACTTTTTTTATCTAAGAGCAAGATTGACACTTAATCAGGTCAACAATTATTCACGCATTAGCACAGTCTTCTTCTTCAAGTGTAACGGTGACTCACTGGGTATATAGTCATTATTACTGATTAGCAGGAAATTATTTTTGCGCATCAGTGGTTCACGAGAAAACAGCTAAATTTATTATGCTGAGTTATTTAACAGTTGGGCCATGAGAGAACTCTGGTGTTACTGTTGTGATTAAGTCTTTCTATACATACCAGTAGATAACTATGGAAAACTATACTGCAGAGTTACTGTTACAGTTGAATTTTGTTACTAACAGGTCCAAATTTCTGAAGTTTGATGCTCACCTTGGACATTCATAATGCCCTTCCACAATAAAGTTCCCTTATAGGTAAATTTATTTCATCAAAAAGGAAATGGGGAACAAAAAAGTAAACCATATAAAAAAAGAGTAGAAGATAAAATATAAACAGAGAATAAGTGTAAAAAAAGGAGGGAAAAAAGTGACCAAGATGGAAAAAATGGAATGAGAGACATACAATTTCACTTAGTTTGAATTGTTAATTGAATAATATTTGATGAAATATCTAGAATTCTCTTTGGTTTATGCAATTGATCTTTAATATTGAAAATGAGAGAATTGAAATTTCATTTCAATGATTTCTACAGAGAAAATATTCCAAGAAGAAAATTTGCAAAACATTACTGGTGTTTGTCCTTTGGGAGTGAGAAGATGCATTTCACAGATGATGTATTAACTTGATCTTGATCTTAATTGTGATCTTGCTCATCTCTACCACCTCCTATTCCACTAACTCAAAATAGGATTATTTTGAAAAGAATCAAAATATTATATATTTTTATCTGTATATATATCAGCATATATTGCTAAAAGGTAAAGACTCCCTTTTAAACAAAGCCATAATATTATCGTGATCTAAAAACATTAGAAATAATCCATTAATATTATCAAATATCAAGTCTGTGTTCAAATTTTCTCGATTATATAATAGCTTGTTTACAATTGTTTTGTTTAAATCAGTATCCAGATAAGGTCAAACATTGCATTTATTTTGATATGCCTCCTTAGTATCTTTTAACCTATAGGTACCCTCCTAGTGCAGTCAGCAGCCACATAACGACATTTCAGTCAATGACAGACCACATATAGGAGGACAGTCCCGTAAGATTAGTACCATATCGCCTGGGTGTGTAGTAGGCTGTACCATTGAGGTTTGTGTAGGTACACTCTATGATGCTCACACAACAATGACATTGCCTAGCGATGCATCTCTCAGAACGTATCCCTGTCGTTAAGTGATGTGCGACCATAATTTTTGTTCCTGCAATTTATTTGTAGAAACTCAGATTATTTGTATGTCTTGATTTGATTCAGGCTCCTAGCTTTTGGCAAAAACACTTTCCATGTGGTGTGGTAGTTTCCATCAGGAGGCACATAATATCTGGTTGGCTGTCTCTCTGAGGTTACGGTCGAGAATTTGTTGACTTGAGTATTTTTTACGTGAGAGAGACCTGTTAAATGCTTGCTTGCTTTGCTCTATTAACCACTTTCTAAATAATGGATTCCTTATCTACCATCATCCAAAGTGACTAATATATTTTTAAATGTCATTTTGAACTTGTGGATTTTAACATATTTGTCATCAATCCATATTGCAGTTTTAATTTTTATTGCTACACAAATTGTCCATTTTTGTCATGAAGAGGCTTTTTAAGTTTGCTGTTCCTCTGTTCTTTGGATATGACCCCAGAGTCTTTGATGGGTTCCTTGCTATCAGGTATGACCTGACGACCAGGATCATCTTCAACATCTCCTTTTCCAAATCTGGAGTTAGCCATTGCTTCGATGATTGCTTTTAGTGGGAAATGGTATTTTGAGAATAAAAAAAAATAAAAGCTAGGGTTTATTTTTTTGTTGGTTTGTTTTAACCAATGGTTGCATATTGTTTCTAGGACTTTTTCTCTTTTCAGTAGACAAGCTTATGAATATCATTTTTTTAAGAGAAAGCAAACCATGAGTTTATAATGACTTTTCCAATTCTAATTTATCGTTATAGAGTTCTAATTATTTATTTATTTATTTATTTATTTATTTATTTATCTATTTATTTATTTATCTAATTATTATCTAATTATTATCTAATTATTTATTTATTTATCTAATTATTATTTCATAATTACATATTTGCTTTTTCATATATTTAACATTTATAAATAGTTGCTTTAACCAATAGTATATAGTTTGTTTTTTTCTCCAGTTCTTTTTGTCTTCAACATAAACTCCACTCAGAAAGGGCAGGCAAATCACTTTTTTTAGTCATTTGAAATTATTTTCTGTGTTAGGTAAGACAGCAGCTAAATATATGGTAAGTTTGATTTTGCTTCTGAATTTTGAGGATAGAGTTTTTTTCATTTTAATATAATTATTTCTTATAATTATAAAATATTTGTTGGTTCAAAACACATCTACAAAGCAAGTATACTCAGAGAAGTCTAACCTCTATCCTTGCTCCCCCAACCATGTTCCTCTCTCCTTCAAAGAAAAACATTTACTGACTTTATGGTTTATCCTCTTGTTCTCTTTTGAAACCAAACAAATACATATTCATATGACCTGTTAGATAAATGTTAGCATGACTTTCTTTTTTCACTTAATATTAAATCTTGGAGGTTACTCCACAGCTGTCTATGGAGCTATCTTATTTTCCTTTGAACAGTTACATTATATTCCATTGTGGGGATTTTAAGTTTATTCAACCAGCTCCCTACTGATGAACATGTGTTTGCTTCCAATCTTTAGCTATTACAAATCGTGCTTTAATGAATAATCTTGTGCATAATTTCACCCATATTCTCACCATTGTATTTTTGGGATAGATTCTTAGAAGTGAGATTTCTGGGTCAAAGAATGAATGCATATGTAATTTTGATATGTATTGGCAAATTCTTTCCCACCATTTTGCATTCTCACCTATAATGTGTGAAAGTGCTTGTTTCCCCACAGTTTCACCAACAAAGTATATTATCAAGCTTTTGGAATTTTACTATACTGATAAGCAAAATAATGGTGTCTCAATATAGTTTAATTTGCATTTATCTTATTAAGATGTTAATTTTTCATGTTTAATTGGTTTTGTGTTTATTTTTCTGTGAGCTATATGATATGTCTCAAGGCTATTTTTATGTACAGTTGTTGGCTTTTGTTTTCTCTCTTTTAAAAAACATTTTTAATGTATTAGGAATTATGACAGGTTGCAAAAAACTCACTCCTTCACTCCTTCCTGTGTCCATTCCCTTCACAATGTTCTTTTTCAGCCCTGCCGTTAAAAATTTGGAGTCCGTTTCGTGCTCATTTTGTACCAAAGTTAGGCTTGGGTCTTGTTTTGGTCAACAGAACATAGCAGAAATGACCTTGTACCTCTTCCAAGCTTAGGCCTCTAGAGACTTGCATGCTTCTCTCAGTTTCTTGGAACCCTGCCTAGCTGCCATGTGAGCCAGTCGGGTTACCCTGCTGGAGGATGAGAGTCCACGTGGAGCAGAGATGAGCCATCATTGCTAAAGTCAACTTAGACCTGGCAACATATGAGTCAGCCGGCAGAAACCAGAAGAACCAAAGACCCAGTAGAAAATTCTGACCTTAGGGTCATGAGCGAAATAAACTATTTTTGTCTTAAACTTCTAAATTTTGGGGTGTTTTGTCATGTCGCACAAGCTCACGCAAGGATAGCAGCTCTGTTTCCATGAAGTATTGCAAACGCTTTCCTCAGTTTGTACGTTGTCTTTATAAATGGCTAAACAATCTGGGTGTTTTTCTTTGCATTTCTACCTTATTTTAACTTTGTTTTTTTACTTTTATTTATCCTTTCCAGTTGTTTTTCCCACAGGCAAATATGGTTTTAAACAGTAGCAGCACAGGGAATCTATGATTTTATATTCTTCCTTTTTAATTTAACTATATATCATAAACATTTTCCTATGTTTCTATATTGTGCTTATAATTACAAATTTTAATTACAAATGCTTTTATGCCCTTAAGTTTACCATAATTTATAAAACCTTTCTTTTCTTGTTGAACATTTATTTTCTGTTTGTTGCTATTATAGATAATGCTATAATGAGCAGCATTTTGCTTTATTGAATTGTTTCCTTATGATAAATTGCCATAAATGGAATTACTGAGTCAAAACATATAAAAATCTTTATAGTTTTGGCTATATTTTGACATATAGTTTTTCAAATAATGTAATGTAATGCCACCAACAGTAAGTGTTGTACTCTTTCTAGTTACAGATGTTTATTTTTTACGGATCGTGTGTCCTTTTTCTCAAAGTATTCTTGGAAATGGTTTAAAAATCAAAAAGTACTAATATAAGGTGTAAAACCGCAGTCTCTTGTCCATCCCTCCCCACAACACTTCTTCACTCCCCCCACGGAGGCCACCTTCGAGTCTTTTAGCCATTTTCTCTGGTGTTCAGCTAGGTTCCAAAATAACTTATTTTTAATATCTTCTTCAGTTTCAGATGTTGTGTCTTGACTTCCCACTGTGGAAATGGAAGATGTAGCTCTTTTAAACCCTCTCACACACGTTTCCTCTTCCCATCAAACAAACCCAGTTTTTAATATATAAGTTGAATCTTTATTCAGATTTTTAGTTATCATGGCTATGTATATATACTGTTTAATTCAGAGCCAAGTTGAGCATTATTATCAAATTTCCTTTCTTGTACAACTCTTTTGTTTGTATTTTGTGAAGTTAATTGCCCTTTATTATTGTTATTTAGTTTTCTTATAATCTCTGTCTAAATATTCCCCTAATCCTCAACACTTCTAAGTCCCATTTCCCACTAAATCAAAGTTGTCAAATAATCTATTCTATTTTTTGGAATAGGAATTTTGGAAAATTCCTCCCAGAACTTTAATTCTTTCCTCTCCTGCTTCAGTCTGCCTGGCTGTTCTCTTGGCCCGATGCACATCTGTCATCCTCACACTTCTTGTTCTCCGGGAAATTCTCTTCACCTCTCTCCTACGCTCTCTAGATCCACTATTTCACAGATAACATTTAAAAAAAAGGACATTTGTTGTTTGTTTTGTATGCCCAGCATCTGAAGCCTTGCTGTGATTGGGGAAATCCTCTCTCTGTGGACATTGCAGGAAAGTCAAGAGTGACTTACTACTGCACAGCAGCTGAAACTGCTGGATTCTCATTTTCCCTGAGACCCTTTCATTCAGGACACAAATTGCGAAAAGGTTGACTTGAACCTGGCTCATGACGCATCAAGGAAGGACAGGGAGGCTCTCTCTGGTGGTAGGAAATAACACTGTTTGTCAGGTGGGGTTCTTGGTGTACGCAGGGGCAGCTCCAGGCCCCCAGCCAATACTTGCAGGGGCCTCTTGTAGTTAACTGCCCTCTCCATCTCATGATGTTCTCACGGCCTTCTTAAAACTGCTACGGAAGCCAACCTTCACCATCTGGAACCCGGCCAGAAACCCTAGCTCTGCAATAACGTGATTGGCCGGAATCAGTGTTTTTCTCACCTCGCTTCCCGCCGAGTGTCTGGAGCCGTGTGTATCTACACTGTAATCTCTGAGGTGTCCACAGGCAAGATCCCCAGTGGTTTTGTGCCCAAAATAAAAAGGCCTCAGTGACCTGTTTTTTTATTTTTTATTTTTTTTGCATCCAAAATCTTTTTAAGAACAAGGCAGGATCTGGAGTTAGTTTTTGTAACCACAGTGAGACCCTCCGCCTCTGGCGCGCTCAGACTTCCAGCCCTGGGAGCGCAGCGGCGCGTAGTGCGCCTGTGCGGTTCCCGGGCCTGGCAGAAATGCCTCTACACCTCTCGGCCCTTGTGAAGACCGGAGAGCAGGACGGTGCCACAGCGCCGGGGGGAGTCCAGGGCCAGCTGGTCAAAGGTGAGCATCTTGCTCCTGTCCCTGAGGATGCGGTTCTGGCGCGGCTGCTCACGCGCAGCGCGCACACCGGTAGTTTGGGCACCTTCTGGTCACACACGTCGTCCGTTCTAGTCCCTACAAGCGCAGCTGTTTTGTCTTCCGGGCCAGGAGGCTTCATCTTCCGGATCATCAGCCAACGGGGATAGAAGATGCCATTTGGTAGGACTCGTGAACGTCTTCAGGACAACTTGGGTGAAGGTGCAGCTGGCTCCTCTGGCGAGACACCTGCACTGCCTGACCAGCGGCCTTCAGTAGATGTCCTGCTCTTAGGCTCTTGCGCCAAACCTTTGGGTCCTTGTCGTGGAGGACTCCCATGATGGTCCCATCCCCCCTCCCCACCCCCACCACAGCTCAAGAGATGTAAAATGTCACATCTCTTCAGTGACAGTGCTGTGGCATGCCTTGTTTTTCTAGCCCTCCCAATGATTCTATAAATTATCCACATCTTCCAGACAAACTTCATCTAGGTCATCATCCAGGGTCCTCTGTTGTTGTTTGGAACTAGGAACTGTGATTGATATAGAGCTGGAAGATACGCTATGCCTTCCTAACGTATGTACTCCCTTGTTTTGATGGAGAACATTCTCCAGCAGTTTCAGGTAAATATATGGAGGGAGAAATTTTTTGAGAATATGTATACTGGAATTATTTTTTTCTGTTTTCACAGTTGATAGACAGCTTGAACTTAAATTTTTAAGTAGCAAATAATGCCTCAGCATTTAAAAGCATTTTTTCATTTGTTTCCTTTCAGCATTGCTGTGGAGAAGGCTTATGGTACTGTATGCACAGTCCTTAGTGTGTTAGTTTTCTCTCTCTGGAAAATTTTAGGATCCTCCTTTATTCCTTAGGAGATGAAGTTTTGCAGTGATGGACTTTGGTCTGAGTTGTTTTTCTTTATTTCCATTTATTTCTGTTGGATACTTTATGCTCTCTTCAATGTGGAGATTCATGTCTATCAGTTAAATTAGGGGAATTTTCCTTGTTTTATTTCTTTGATAATTTTTTCCCTCCCATTTTCTCTGCCTGCTTTCTCTGAAACTCCTATAATATAAATGCTGGCCTTCCCGAATCAATCATTTTTCTTTTCTTCCTATGTTTTCTGTCCTATTTTTCTTTGCTTTGTTTTATTTTCTGGGAGATAGCCTCAACTTTATTTTCTAATCTTTCTCTTATTTTTAGTTTGTGCTATGATATCTTAGTTTTCTAAGAACTTTTTTTTGTTATCTGAAATGGTGTTTTTTTTTTTTTTTTTTTTTTTGGTAGCATTCTGATTTGGGGCCATAGTTATAATATTTCTTTTATTTCTTTAAGGACAATAAAATATTCTTTAAAAATTTATTTTGCATCTTAAATTGCTTTGGTTTCTTTCTTTTTCTGCATGTTTTCATTTTCATGTTTTCTATTAGAGACTTTCCACAACTGGCTGGTGGCGCTTGGCCTCATGTTTATATTAGGAGTGGGGCGCTAAGATTTCATCGGAGCTCTGCTTTCTTGGTAGGGGCTGGTTTACTGATGGATTTTCTCCATGGGGGAACTCAGGCCCTTGTTGTGAGAGGATCTCCTATTGTCAGTATGGGTGGGATTTTTTTCTTTTGATCTGGTTTTTCCTTCCATTTCCTGGTTGGGGCATTTATACTTGGATGCTGGTAGTCTAGGCACCAGGAGGGGGCAGGGGATGGTGCACTCAGTGTTCAGTAAGTGAGTTACCTCTTAAATCCCATTTTTGGTACCTTACTTACCTCTTACCCTCACCTGTGCCTTGTATCCTTAGATGAGATCCTCTACTGTTCGACTCTTCCAGAGAATAACCTTTTATCTTAAGCACAGGTAGGAGAGAGAGAATTATTTGGCTGGTTGGGATATAGCAGCTCTTTTTAAAGATTCAGCCACTTACCTTGCTTTCTGTTCCGCCTTGCATCTTCATCAAAGAAACGGATCCCTCCAATTCCTCAGGCCCCTGTGGTGTGAAACTGCTAGATTCTTGTTGTTTCCCCCCTCTTCTCCTCTCACACACACATCTTCTCCATTCAGGTCTCCTAAATCAGTAATAACTGCCTACTTGGCTTCCAGTTTCCAAAACTTATCTCTATTCTACATTGCTCTAGTTTTCTTTGATTTTGTAAGTCTATCCTTTTTAATTTAAACACACCATTTTTTCGTGTGTTTTAGATGGAGCAGAAATAAACCCGTGTGTTAAATTCACAACGCTTAACCAGAACATTCTAAGTACAGTTCTTTAATAAGTAAAAATCAGGTGCTAAGGAATCCTGCCATGGACAGATTGGGTACTAAAGCCTATAGTGGGAATGGAAATTCTGAATTCTGTTAACTTTCCCTGGGCTTTTTTATGTATCTACTCTTCATAGATTGGAGTTTATTAGGATTGGTTTATTCTAGAATTGTATATCTTTCTGCTTTTCGTCTCCTACTGTACTTGGTATTAGAAATGTGATGCTATTATTGTATCTTACATGCCTCACCTCTAACTCTCTTTCTGTGGGTAAGATCAATATTATCAAGATTATGAGTGTGGTCACTGATATTCCAGGTTCTGGTTCTGTGTGCTGTGACGTAGCTGCGTCCATTAATCGACTCTGCTCCTGAGGTTGCTCTTGCACAATACCTGTGTCCAGAAAGACCTCTTTGTCTTCGCCTCTGAATTTTATTTTCTTTCTAATGTAATTTTATTTTAAGATAATAAACATTTGCTAAGTAATATTTATGTAACTGTTATGTATTATTAATTATACACATAAGGCATTCCAGCCTCCTATTTTCCTTTCTAACCAAAAACAAATTATAAGTGTTTAGTAAAGGTTAAACATCGTGGATAGAGGGAAAAGAAGAGTGTAGAAAGATAAGAATGAAGATTTATCAGGCATAGAGAGGCACAGAAAGAAAACAGAAGAAAATAACTATGGGTCAAATTATCATCTGATGTAAAATAACTGGATATTTACTTTCATTTAACTACATCATGTAGCATGTAAAACCTGACTCTTTTTTTCTTCTTTCAGAATAAGCTGCTGGAGAATTATTGCTAAATAATATAAAGCATGTTGTTACAACGTCACCACTGAAATCCAGAACTTCATACCTGACAGAGTGCTTTCTTAAGAAGTTAAGTGACCAGATGGGACTAAATGGGACCAGAAGCCAGAGTATATTGCGATTCTGTCTCTAATGCTCATGGAACACGACTAAAGCATTTACCTACATGGAGAAATACCAAATGGATTACTTAAAATGGAGAATTCCTTTCTGTAGAAGTCTGTATAATTTTATGCTGACATCCTGCTGCCTGTGAAGCTCTCTGGAGGGAAAAGAATTGGCAAAATTACCTATAAAATCTCTTTAATATATTTGTCATTTAAATTTTTTTCAATGACTTGCTTTGTTGTGAAAAACATTAAGTAAAATGCCTGCCTATTTTACAATAGCTTTAAAACTAAAAACAAGTTATGCAAAGTAGAAGAAAAAATGAGCGTATTATTTTTTCCCCTTAGGCAGATATACAAGGTATGCTTTTAAGTAAATAAAAGGTTACCGAATGCCTTCTGGCTCTGTTGCTAGCCCAGTATTACCAGGAACATTGTTATCTACTTAGAGAGTATCTGTTTGTTCTTGAGTGAGTTGACAGTAAAACCTTAAAGCATGTCATTTTTGTTTTCAGATTGGAAACTTCTTCTATGGCTTCACCTTCCACCCTGTTTTGTTTTTGGACTATCAAATCTATTTTCCTTCATACATTTTTGTTTGTCTAAGTCAGGAATGAAAACCCTAGGTTCTTGAGGACAGTAGGTTCATACGTCATCAGGCTTGGGAAATTTTAACTTTCTCCTTCTTTCCTTATACTGCTCTAGGCTTCATATTCTAATCCTAGTGGCACGTTGCCCCTGGTCGCTGAATCGTTTGCTTCATATTGATTCGGCTTCAGGTACTATGTTTTCATTCGATACATGTAAAATTTTCCAGAACAGGTACTTAAAAATGTTCACGTTTTTTACAGTTTAATATTCCATTTTAAGACAAAAAATATAGTATTGTCCTCCGTTTTCATTTATCCAGTGCTTCCTGTCTTTACTCTTTATCCTCACCAAGTTATATCAATGCTTTTCTTCCCTTCCGTGCTGTCTGCTCCAGTACGAACAGGGATTCTCTCTGAGCTCGATATTCTCTCTCAGGCATCTAACATCCAATCTTGCACACAGTAGGCACGCAATAATTAGTTCATTATAAAACACACTGATCCTGCCCTTCCATAAAGGACACATACTACTTGCTCCTTTCCGTGTTCGTAATATTGATTTCATATTTTAATTGCTGGAATTGAAGATGAAAATGATTGCTGAGTTGCCTTTTTCAACCAGAGTGGTATGTGTTCAGTGAATAACAATAACAGTAACGCCTTATTTCACTGATTTTAAAAATACTTCACACCGATCCCCGCCACATTTTAACATCTCTGATTTTGGAAAGCAGCTACGGTGATGGGCTGCCATGATGTAATTGAAAACTCTTCTTCTTCTCTCCCTCCCTCCCTCCCATCCTTTCTTCCTCCCTCCCTTCCTTCCTCCCTTCCTTCTTTCTTTCTTCCCTTCCTTCCTTTCCTTCCTTCTTTCTTTCTTTTTTCCTTTCTTCCTTTCCTTCCTACCTTCTTTCCTCCCTCCCTCCATGCCTTCTTTGCTCCTTCCTCTCCTTCCTTCCTTTCTTTCCTTCCTTCCTTTCTTTCTTTTTTCCTTTCTTCCTTTCCTTCCTCCCTTCTTCCCTCCCTCCCTCCCTCCCTCCCTTCCTTCCTTTCTTTCCTTCCTTCCTTTCTTCCTTTCTTTCCTTCCTTCTTCCCTCCCTCCCTCCCTCCTTCTCTCCTTCCCTCCCTCCGTCCCTTCCTTCCTTCCTTCCCTTATTCCTTTTCTTCATGGATCATAATATAGTGATGATATATTTTAGAATCAATGCAGACCTTTATTTGATGAAATGGCATAGCTACAGTTAGTTGAAGTCCTATTGCATGTTAATGTGCATGAGGTCTTATTATTTTTCTGTTTTACAGGAGGAAACTTAGGCCCAAAAGTTAAGCAACTCACTCAAAGTTATATATCTAGTAAATGGTGATTTTTGAACTGATACTATTCTAGTCCAAAGATTGTGCTCTTTGCATGAACTAAAGGCACATCTATTCTCCACATGTGAAGTATACCTGGACAGAGCTCTGAAGTTGTAGAAATAGAATCACGTATGCTAGAGTTGGAAGGAAATTCAGAGGCATCTATTTTGTAGATAAGGACATGCATTTTGTAGATAAGAAAAGAACTCCAGATAAGTTAAGTGATTTGCTCTAGGTAATAAATCTAGAAATTTGCATACACAGGACTAGGACAAAAATCACGCATACTTGAAGTAACAAATTCAAATATTACAGAAGTGTATGAGAAAACCAAAATCTTACCCCACCCCATCCTGGACAGATTCTGCCTTTCAGAGATATAGAGTATATCCTCCAGTTTTCAAATAGGACTCAAAATAGGGTCCATGATGCAAGATCTAAAAAACTCATCCATAAAATTATTTTGAAGTCAAAAGGAAAATATTGCTGCACGTACAGCTCTTCTAATATGTCTTCTGCTACTTTATTAAGAAAGGAAGAATTGACATAGAGAATGTATAGACTTTCACAATATCTGTTACGTACTAGGAACTCATCATGCCTTAACTCCTTTAATCCTCAACACAAAGTTTTGAGATGGGAACTAGCTATTTTATGAATGAGGTAACAAGAGTTTAGAGAGGTCAAGCAACTTACAAAAGGTGTAAGGATGGGACAATTGAGGACTCAGACTCTTTGGTAATGAAGATTTGGGTTACTAAACCCTGGCTTATTGAGGTTTTGGCTGATGGTAGAGATAATAACCAATGGGTGATGGAAGAAGGGAGACTAAGATATTAAAGTCCCGTGACCAATTTCAGAAAGGAGGACTGTAGAAGTTTTGTGTAATTTTACTTGACTGTTAATTTTTTCATTTTCTTCATCTCTTGGCTTCCTTTTTTTGTGTTATATACATACTGTTGCTGGTTAAATTTACAATTTAGGTAACAGAATATTCAGTGGGACTCTTACTGAATTTGAGGAACAGTTAATATAATCACTGATGGATACAATGACTTTTCAGATTGTTTCTCATTTGGGGGAAAGAATAAAATCTCTTTTAAGAAGGATAACTATACATTGTTATATAGTGATATAAAGTTGTTTTGTTGTTGTATTGGAGTCAAAACATGTGTAGCAGGGAGCATGTGGAGGTCGAGAGTCAAAGGAATGGACTGTGTTTCTTATCTGTTTGTTGCCTATCAGCTCCAAATTCACTTATTTTGCCTGCTCCGTGAAAATGGATCTGGGCCCTTTGCCAGGTAGCACAATGTTAGGCTTTGTCTGTACCGAGGGATGGAGAGATAATGTAGGAGGAATGGGCTCTGTTTTCTGGTTTTGGAGTGCTTGATCAGCAGGCTCCCGTAGCATGGGCAGCTTCCTCACTGCTTGGCCTCTGCAGCCCCTGCAGTGTGCATTCGCTGTGCTGGTCCCAGCTCCTGCAGTGCATGGCAGCCAGGGGCACCTAGTGGCCAGCATCTTCCCCTTGGTTGGTTTTGCAGTGAGAGGCACCTCTCTGTGAACAGTTTTTACAGGCCCATTAGAGCACAGAGTTCTAGCAAGTTCTGCCAGCAAGGCACGACAGCAAATCCTCTGACATTCAGCGGCTCATGGCTGTCCCCTCTCCTACAAGGTCTGTATCTCAGCCCTGGGGTAAGGGGAAGGCATTTGTAGGGTGTTCCCTCTCAGTCCTAAGGGTAGTGATTGCTCTTTATATCTGCTATTCCTATATTTTTTAGTTTTCTTTACATTTTACTAGCCAATACCTCCTTATTCCAATTCCTTATTATAGTTAAAAATTCATTATATTAAACTCACCTTTTTCAAATTACTGTGTGCTTTTCTTTCCTGTTTAAACTCAAGACTGTCTGACCTTAATTTCCTTGCTTTTAGACCACTACCCTGTACTACCACTGCTCCTTACCATTAACAGGGACAATTTAAAGCTGATAATAATATGGCTTTGAATATTTTTTAAAGATAAATAATTAATACTTACGGTAGTAGAATCATAGAAGGGTGGGAAAGAATGTTAGAAATCATTCAGTCCAATTTTTTTTTATTCAAATATGGAAACTGAGGCCAAAACAACTTCAAGGATGCTGAGATCCATATTTTGACCATTTTTGTATCACCATTTCCTGTCATAGAGTCAATATTTAGTAAATGTGAATTGAATTAAAATGAGTGAATTTACTTAGAAAATATTTATTGAGTACTGTGCTTGTAGGTACAGGTGGAATGACGATTTAGACAGACTTAGTTCTTCCCCTCAAGAGGTTTTCAGGCAAGCAGCAAATTTGAAATCAGAATTACAACTTTGGTTAAACCTAAGTCCTCATTATTTTGGTTATTATCCGCAACCTGAAATGTGGGTTGCAATCGAAAGCTAGTATTCATTGTGCAGTTTTTATACTTGTGTCTAAAGCTTCATAGGGAAGAGGATCATGTGGATATGTTTAAACTGAAGTTAATTTAACTCTGATACAGCTGTTAGAACCTGCTATCTTCTAGAACAAGTTTTGTATAGTTACCTCTAAAAGCTCAATTTCCAGAGCACACATTTATGGTTTTACTTTTTTACTTATGGGGGTATTATCTTTATGCAAGAATCCCAAACTCTTTTAGATTTTCATTTGGCAGAAACCTTCTCCTATGCTTCCTAGAATAATGGGTGACAGGAAATAAGGCCACTATGTACTGGGGTCAGCTTGTGAAATACCTTGAATACTTAGCTTATGAGTTTTAATAATAAGCCTTGGCTGACTTGGCTTATGAATTCTGATACCTTGCAGAAATTTAATAAATGTCTATCTTTAGCACATCTTCATGGATATATTTCTTTGATAATGTAGTTTTTGATAATCCAGACCATTTATTTTGTTAATGTTAATTTACCACTTTTCCCCCCTTGGAAGAGAGATTACTATGCATTTTAAAACATTAAGCTCTATTTCAGACAAATTTCAGTTGAAATTTAATCAAACATATATTTTTTAAAATTGTGGGCATAGACCGAGGGATATTATGATTTTGCTGTCTTCATAAGTGGTTGTGCTGTCCTATATTTCATGCAAATATCTTGCCTTTAATTGTTGAGAGGAACTGTGTATCAGAACATTTCACAGAACTTGGAATAAATCCTACCTTTAAAAAAATAGAATTTCTAACAACTAATATATTTTAGACAAAGGATTTGTCTGATAAAAAGTTTTTTTCTTAGGTAACATTCATCAGCAGATAGATAAACTGAAGGAGATAGTAATTAAGTGGTTCTTTTAATTCCATTTCATAATTTTAAGATAAATTGAAAAGCTGAGAAAAGTGAAAGCTGTTGGGCTCTGAGAACGAACAAACAAATGCACAATACCTTTATCAAATAGTAATCTTGATGTTCTCTTGTTTCAAGTAATAGCTTATCATGAAATTATAATTTTAACCATTCATTTTGTGTCTAATATCATCATCTTATTTATGTTAATGCTTAAATTGGTGACATAAATATAATATCTTGGACATCATGAATATTTTTGGAAGTATCACCTTTTCTGCTTTCCCTCCTCCTCTGCCTTATATTTCTTTGTGCATTTCTCGATGATTCTCAGTTCTTAAACTCATTCCTCTGGACACACGCTTATCCCTTGCCTGTTCAGAGCTTCTGCTGGCTTCTGAAAGGTCATAGCAGACACAAATTCTACATGGATGGAGGAGAGGAAGGATTCGGTCCTTTGCTTCCACTCATCCCTCCGGAGGTCATTTCTTTTGTGATGGTACTTTAAAAATGCTTGCTGATTAAAAAAAAATTATTTAAAAAGTACTATGAGTAAAGTATTAAAAAAATAAAACTCTCCTATAACCTATGAACAAGGGAAACCACACATACCATCTTTAGGTATTTTCTTCTACTTTTTTCGATATATTTTGGAGAAATACTTAAGACTGTACTTTATAAAAATTAACAGCATACAGTTTTTATTTTATTTTATATTTTGGGAATTTCCCCCTCAGTGAGTAATCTTCAAAACCCTGCTTTTAGTAGTTTCATGACATTTCATCGTATGGAATAGCACCTTTTAGTTGCTCATGTAAATGGATTTTCAAGCAATCGCACAGTTTATGGAGGTGTGCTGTCCTGTAATGAACCATGGGGACATCTGAACATGTTGCATGTGCTCTGGGGAATGAGGCAGACAGATCTCCTGCCTATTACATTCTTTACCAGCGAGAACTTGCCCCTCTCGTATGATTGGCCTGAGGGATCACAAAGACAGAGACAAACCTGCCTCAAAGGATTGTTTCATTCAGTGAAGAATGGAAAACAGCGGAAGCTCATCTTCCTCTCTAGCATGATAATTACTAAATATGGAATCCATAAAGGGAACAATGAAAATCTAAGGCAATTATATAAATAATTTATGGAATATCCATCATTCACCTATAAAAGTAAATCAATACTATATTTTGATCTTAAAGCACTAAGAATGATGCAATCTTCGTCTAAATCCTTTTTTTTCAATTAACCCTCCCCCCAGTTTTTACAATGGGGTGATAGCCAGTGTGACCCTTAAGTTGCCAGTGTGTCTGCCTTCTGTAAATGGCCACTCAAGATAACAATTGAATGTGACTTCCCTCAAAAATATTTGTTTCCAAAAAATCTAAACTCTTTCTTAGAGTAACATGTTCGCAATGGCAAATCTAATGCTAATTGGAGAGGGATTTTTCTATGATGGAGAGTTTTATTTTTTTCCCTAGTAGTAATAGTAGGCTGAATTCTCTAACCAGGTTTATTGCTTTCAGGAGCATAATGATGTTGGTGAACAGGCACCGACATGGTACAAATCAATGGAGTTGGTGAGTATTTTGAAGTCCTCTGTTTTACATAATTTAATATCTCATAATAAAAAGGTCTGTGACTAATATTTAGATTTGAAAAGCTTTTTTTATATGAGAAAGATTATGATCATTTCTGGCCTTAGAGTGCACAAATAGATAAGCTACTTTGAAAGCAAGAATTAAACGGAATGTTCACCTATCTGTTCAGATGATAGAACAATTTAATGGTTTTCATGAAACATATTTGAAATATTTTGCTTGAGACAATGCTCTATATTTAGGTAATGGTGATATTACATCCTTAATAAATATATGAGCTATTTGACTCCTGATGAGCATCTTTTATTGAAGTTTTCCCGGATGTCTAAATTTAGCAATGGGTGTTTTTTTCTGGGCTTGCAATCAGACCTTGACTGTAATTTCAGTTTAAATCTTTTGCATAATTATTGTGAAGTTGATGTAATGGAGGAAAACAAAAAGTACATGTGTGTGTGGGAGAGAGAGACACATAAAGAAAGAAAGAGGAAAAGCAGGGCAATATTTTAAAATAGAGTTTGATGGTTTACTAGGCAAAAAAAAACCTTCCCTGGGCCAGCCCCGTGACATAGTGGTTAAGTTCGTGCATTCTGCTTTGGTGTCCTGGGGTTCGAAGGTTCAGATCCCGGGTGCGGACCTGCTCGCCACTTATCAAGCCATGCTGTGGCAGGCATCCCACATATAACGTAGAGGAAGATGGGCACGGATATTAGCCCAGGGCCAATCTTCCTCAGCAAAAAGAAGAGGATTGGCAATAGATGTTAGCTCAGGGCTAATCTTCCTCACCAAAAAAAAAAAAACCCCACCAAAACTTGTCCATAAATGTTACAAACAATGATAACAACAACTCATGCAGAGTTTTAAAAATTATTATACACTTTATCATTCTTGCAGTGTGCAATAACTTTAATAGGATGTATATATTTGTTTTTTATTATAAGATTCACTTTGGGATCAATCATTTCCCTGCAGCAGTGAATCTCTTTTTAAGGTATGTAGCCAGAGAAATACATTTTTTAAAATTTGCTTTTTGTCTGAGACTATTTGCAATATTCAGTTAAAAGAGAAAAATAGCAAGCAAAAGAAATAAATTTTTTTTAGTTTGACTGCTGTGTGAACTGTAAACTTTAGAGCTTGAATGAATTTACAGCTCATTTAGTTCAATATTCTTTTTTTTTAAAGATTTTATTTATTCATTTTTCCCCCCAAAGCCCCAGTAGATAGTTGTACATCATAGGTCCGCATCCTTCTAGTTGCTGTACGTGGGACTCGGCCCCGGGTTGGACGGAGAAGTGGTGCCTCGGGGCGCGCCCGGGATCCGAACCCGGGCCGCCAGCATCAGAGCGTGCGCACTTAACCACTAAGCCACAGAGCCAGCCCTAGTTCAATATTCTTCCTTTCACAGATGAAGATTCTCATGTCCAGAGAGGTGGCCTGACTTTCATCAGAGCTCCATGGAGGCATGGTTGGGAGTGAGAGCCGACGCCTTTGCAGCCTTGGGCAGTTTCTTGACTAATAGTCTGTGAAGATGAATTTGTTCTCATTCTTATTATTTTAAGCCCTTGTGTATTTGTAGATCTCATGTAAGCGAGTACTTTATCATAACAATTTTATTTATTATCTATTTCTAATAATATGCATGGCCAACATTTATAAATATTTTCATTTTCTGTATTAGGTAAAATTCTCTTTAAAATCATAATTTAAAAACAGAATATTTGCAAAACAATGTCATTTAAGTATCAAAATGAAGAAACGGGAAGATTCTGTTGTCATGTAAGAGCAGGCACCATTTCTCTGTGATTACAACAAATAAGAAACTAGGCATGCTGATCAGGTCCTCTTCTAAACACCACTCGAAATTTCTTAAATGACTTTGGGTAAGTCCCTTAAGCTATTAGCACTTATATTTCTTTATTCCAAAAAGGTGATAATAGCTGTCCTCTCACTGTTAACCTTTAACCAATATGTTGTGCCCATATTGATTCCTCTTTTATTGAAATGTTAAGTTCCTTGATGTGTCTGTGTTCATGACTGGGTTGAATATTTTTTGATATCCTCCCATTAGGGCTGTAGAAAGAAGACTGAAAAACAGATGAAAATTAATTCTCAGATTGGAATTTTGGTTATTGGTGTGAATTTTTCCTAAGAATCATTTGATCAAATGCAGCTAGCTGATGGCAGAGGTTACCCTAGAATGGACTTCAAAGTTGGTCCCCTGACCTGAAACATCGTTACCTGAAAACTTGTTACAAAGAAAATTCTTGGGCCCTATCCCAGGCATACTTGATCAGACACTCGGGTTGAGGCCCAGCTATCTGTGTTTTAACAAGCTCTACCTATAATTTTGGTGCATGCTAAAGTTAGAGAACCACTGGTCTAAACTAAAAACAAAAAATTAAGATAAGCTCATGGACGTCAAATCATTTCAGACTTGGCAATAGAATTAATGCTGTGTTGGATATATATTTTTTGATCTTCACTCGAGGGACAAGAAACTTTGTGTTAAGCCCACATGGACTGCTTATCCTAACTTTAGTGTATCACTGAAAATGTTGAAAGAAGTCAGGAAAATCTTGAAGTTTTGATAGCCAAGTATTGAGATATTGAAAAAAGCAGAAGGACATCATTAAGGAAAATATGATTGCTGCTGAGATGTTGGTATCAGAAATCTAGTAATTTCTTCTATATACAAATAAAAGCTGAGAAAGACGACAGGGCAGTCTCAAAGATTTAGCACATGTTAAAGATAATGATCATCTGAGAGTGCTACTTATGTTCAGCATTTGTTTTTATACATAAAAGTTTGATTTGGTATTAAAATAATGACAGTCTTGAGGTTTAGTTTTGTTCTTTGAGATTAGGGAAATCAAAAAGCTAGAAGGATTTGTTTCATTACAAAGATGTTAAAGATTTATATACTTATACTGGAAGCAATTTTGTTGTAGTAGAAATAACTTTTTTCAGTGAAGAGGAATTATAAAGTACACCTAATTTAGTGCTGGACAAAATAATTTTTACAGGTGTAGTAGTTTGAACTATGTCGCTAGTACTAGCATGGAAGAAGAATGATATTGGCAAATGTGTCCAAGGCTTGATTTGGACATTGCTGGCCGTATACAAGTGGTTCTCAAATAGTTGTTTTAGAGAGGTCAGGGGCAAAGTGGTGAGTTTGTCAGAATTACCTGGATGTCTTATGTTAAACTATTCATGTACCTCAACATCTCACATTCCCCCAAAATCTGTTTCACATTGCATCCATAAAGAATAACTGCATTAGGTTATGTTAAATCAAAGATGAATTGGTCTTTAAGAATAAGTCTTTGTTATTTTCATTATTTGCATTGTTATTTGCATTGTTATCTTATCTGTAATATTCATATATCTATCCAAAGTAGATACAAAATATTACATATCGGCTAAACTTTAATATTATGTGTTTCTGCGAAAATGGAGGAAGATGGGGACAGGCAATAGTTTCATACTGATTTTTTCTCTTATGTCTTTTGTAAGCTATGATGATTTTTCTATCTATAATGGATTTTTTTCCTCCAAATACTTCTACCTTTCTTTTCTTCTAAAACAAGCCATAAAGGATATTAAAAATGAGACTGAGTGTTGGGGAGGTTGGAAGGCCTTTGCCAATCGATCCCTGTAAGGAAGATGCCTCTAAATATGAAGTCACCTATTGATTGTTTAAAACCCTACTATTGCCCCTAATCCTTTTGATTCATTATCATTAATGGAATGATGTAAGTTTGTTAACATCCAGTTTTTCGAGGATGCTGGTTTTGTGAAAAGAAATGAAAGTGACCACTTTAGACTTCTGAATTCGGAAAGTGAAATTCTGCTGTTAGTGCCTTTCAGTCTTGATTAACCCCTTCCTGGCTGTCAGCTCTGTCGGCAGTTCTACCCAATCTTCTCTGCTTCAGCCCAAATTAGTGCTCTGGCCAGGGCCCTTGGTCAACCTCAGTTCTTGCCTGGCCCCTTCTCTTCTCCTGACATTCTCTTAGATCCGTAGTCCCTGTTGCCCTCGAATCAGTGTCATCAGCTGCTCTGTCAGGTCAAGTAGATCAAGACATTCTTTAAAGCCCCATCTGTTCCTGAAAACATGCTAAAGGCAGAGATAATGTTGAGACAAGGCAGTGTCACTGTAGATGTTACAGATGCATACCCTGAACTTGAGGAACCCAGTATACTTTCAGAAATAAGATATATACCACACAGTGGCAGAACACAGGTCTCTCAGAAGAAATCAAGTCATCTGTAACGTGGTGTTCTCTTAGTATCCTTCTTAACATTTGTTAGTTTCTCATTATACCTTGCTATGAATACTTGATTAATGTCTCAGAGGTATATTTTACAAGGGCATGGTCTGTGGCTGTGTGGTTTGCTATGTGTGGACTCTGATCTTAGTGCCTAACACATAAGGGCTTAAGAAATATGAGCTGGAGGAGTTCTGAACAAGGAAACATCTCTGAGAAATGGGGAGCAAAGAAAACTTCATCATGTGGTATAAGGTGAATTTGAATAGAGCTTAGAACTATTGGTAATATACGTAACAATGGGGTAGTATATAGATAGAGAGGTGGTTGCCCAGTAATCCCAGTGAGGGAAGCAGCATGGACACAGGGAACAAGGTCAACATATGAGGGATGTTCTGATCTAGCTGAAGCAGAGAGTTCCTGTGTGGAACAGTAGAAGATGAGATTAAACATGTGAAGTAGACAGATGATGGAAGACTTGGCTCAATGGTATGTTGGAACTGGTTTGAATTGGTTCACAATAGCCTATTATGCACATCTCTTCCCACCTTTGGGAAATCAGCCATGATAGAATATTTACTCTGTAGAATTGGCAAATGGTACAAGTTAGGGCTCTCCCCGCCCCAATAAACACACACACAGAACCAGTTGTTAAACATTTATGAGGAAATCATTGCACTGGATGTTAGACTTCAGAGGTGGTACTTGTTTCTAGGTTCAAGTAAGAGACAGCAGGATGAAACAGAAATATTTGTAAGATTAAAAGCCACCACTTAGCATCATTATAGTGTAGAGCTATTGCAATAAATAGAAGCTAAAAGTACTGAAACTAGTAATTTCAGTTAGAAAATAGCATGCAAAATTGATGGTTTGGGAAGATTTGCTTGTTCTGCCACTCTTTCACACTAATCTATTGCTTTCATTCTTTTTCCTCAAGCTTCTTCAGGTCAGTGAAACTCCTCCCATTCTCAGAAAATCATCCTGTTGTAGGATAACCTCAATCCTGTAGAAAAGTGTGACAATGAAATTTTTAAATTTTATTTGCTTTTACATCTATATTTCTCCTTATGAAAAAAGGAAATGAAATGGGCCAGCCCAGTGGCGTAGTGTTTGAGTTCCCACACTCTGCTTCAAGTGCCCGGGGTTCATGGGTTCAGATCCTGGGCGTGTACCGACGCACTGCTTATCAAGCCATGCTGTGGTGGCGTCCCGTATGTAAAGTAGAGGAAGATGGGCACAGGTGTTAGCCCAGGTCCAATCTTCCTCAGCAAAAAGAGGAGGATTGGCAACAGATATTAGCTCAGGGCTAATCTTCCTCACCAAAAAAAAAAAAAAGAAATGAAATGATTTCTTGTATAAATAACACATTGTAAAAAATTGGATGTTTAGAGGTGTAAAAGAGAAACCGATAACTCATAGTTAGCCATTGTTAAGCATTTTGGATTATTCTTCTAGGGATATTTCAACTTCCTTTCCTTCTTTCATTTTTCTTTGCAGTATTTCCCACTTTGTTTAGTCTTTCTCCTCTTCTAGAATGTATCAAGACAATATAAATTCACCTATTTTTTCTCCTAATTTGAAGTTTTATTTTTTTCCTTAGTTTTTAAATCCATTTATGGATTAAATGAAATTTGATATAAATTATAAGATTGGCTTTAACATTTCTTTTTTTAATTCTTTCTCAGTTGTCCCAACCACCATTCAATGACTATTGCCTTGAAATGCCACTATTATCATCTCCTGAATTTCCCTAGGTACTTGGCTCTGTTTCATGTTTTATATTAATTTCTTTTAATGATTCAGTCATTTGCTTGTTCTGCCACTCTTTCACACTACATTCATCCAATGATTACTGGATATTATTATGTACGGGCACTGTACTAGGTGAATGGTATTGGAACAACTAGCTCCATCCCCAATTAACTCAGGGTTCTTTTTAAAACTATACCTAGTTCAGCCTCACTTGGCCTAACCTAGTCCAGTGTAGCTAGTCTAGTGAATCAGATTATTTTTAAGTTCTTGTCTTGTGAGCCTAAGATTGAGGTAGTGCAGTAGTGGAGGTGAAGGTGACAATGACAACCAAGAGGGAACAGCAAGGGGCACACGGATCGAACCCAAGAAGGGAAAAGTGAGTTTTGATATGGGGCAAAGTCATATAAAACAAATGGTTTGTCTCTGACTTGAACGCCTTAAATAGCCCTAAAAAGAAAAATCTATATTCAAACTCTGTGTTAGACATAGAATTACCCTAAGTGACATATTTTTAAACAATTGACTCTTTGGAAATTCACATTCATTCACTTACTTGGAGAAAACAATGAGGGCACATATATATATATACATATATCTATTACAAATTTTAGTGTAATAAAAATTAAGAAATTAATAAAAAAGAAGTTCCTGTGTTTGTGGAGCTTACCAACTTGTACTTAAGAAGTCAGAAATAGCATATGCAGCACTATGGGTGTAGGAACAGAAGCATGTAAATGGAAGTCTCGTCAAAGCCCACAGAGGAAGTGGGCAGAATGCCCAGAAGAGGTGATACTGGAATTGAGTCTTCAAGTTTGAATGTGAGTTCTTCAGAAAGGGGAGTGGAGAATGTCATGCAAGGTCAAATATTTCTCTAAGTAGAGATATGGAGAGTGAATTTCAGGAAAGAAAAGAACTTGAGCAAAAGTTCAGAAATTAAAAAAAAATCACTTGTGCTTGAAGAAGGGCCAGTTTCCTAATGCATCTAAATAGTCCCGTTGTGTAAGTGGGGGCAGAGGAGGCTAAAAACTGTTGGCTTGGGTGCTTTCTTAGAAGACTTTCTTGGCTACATACACAATATTTATTGCAACCTGTTTTCCTTACAAATAGAACCCTAATTTTTTCACAGCAATGATGTGCCCAAGAAAAATGTACATTTCCAAGACTTCTGGGGGTGGGCATGATACATGATTTTTTATGTGTTTTATTTATTTCAACAAGTATTTATTAGTATCTAAGCCAGGCACTGTTCTAGGTACTGGAGATACAGTACCAGAAAAAATAAAACAGATACAATCTTTAATCTAGATGAGTTTACTTCTACTGGGGAAAGGGAGGACATTGAACACCTCCAAAAAAAAATGTGTAAAATGTTTAGTATGTTACATAAATACTATGGGGAAAAAGCCAAGTAGGAAAAGTTTTTGTCTTTAAATAGGATGGTCATGGAGAGCCTCATTATTGGAGCAAAATTTCCGAGGTGAGAGAGTGCTCTCTGTTGATTTCTGGGGAGAGAGAATTCAAGGGAGAAGGAACAGGAAGTACTAATACCCCGAGTAAGGAATGTGCCTACTGTGTTCAAGGAAAATCAAGAATAGCAGCAAAAGATAGTCAGAGAGGAATTTGGAGGGTAGTTGCTCTAGAATGTTCTAGGCATTTCACTCTATGTGAGATTGGAAGTCATTAGAAATTTTGAGCAGAGAAATGACAAGTTCTGACTTGGCTTTCAACAAGATCTCTGGCTGTTGTGTTGATGGTAGACTATAAGGGACAAGGTTGATGGCAGAGAGGCAAGTTATGAGGTTATTAGTCATCCAGGTGAGACATGTTAGTGGCTCAGATCAGGGTGGTAGAAGGGAAGGTGAAGAGAAGTGGTCAGAGTGTGGGTATGTTGTAATTTGAACATAGGGGATTTGCTGAGAGATTGCATATGGCGTGTGAGATAGCATAGGAATTGAAGAAAACTACTCGAGTTTGTCCTAAACCAGTGATAGGATGTTATGACTATTAATTGGGAAACCCAGATGAGAAATATTTGGGAGAAACAAAGTTGTTTTTGTTGTTGTTCTGCTTTTGTTATTTCTTTTTCTAAGGTGCAGAAATTAGGGATTTGCTTTGGGATTTGTAAAATTTGAGAGGCCTACTAACATTCACATAGAGCTGTCAAAGTGACATTTTGATCAGGCAGGGGAGAAATCTTGACTGGACATATTAATTTGGATGCTGTCAGCATAAAGACATTTAAAGCATTGATTCTGCAAAAGATCATCAAAGGACTGGAGGTTGTTAGGAGAAGAGAAGAGATACAAACTGAGTCCTGGGGCTTCCATGTCAAGAGTTCAAGTTGGGGAGGGGGATTAGCAAAAGAGATTTAGAAGGAGAAGCCAGTGAGGTAGGAAGAAAACAAAGGGTCTGGGGTGTTCTGGATGTCAAGTAAAGAAAGTTTCAAAGCGAGTGGAGAGATTAACTATTTCAGACGTGTGCTATAGTACAAGCTAGAAGACAACTGAAAATGACCATTGAATTTGGCAGTGTGGAGATCACTGGTGAGCTTGCAAGACATATTTTAGTGTGCTGGTCCAAATTAAAATCCGGTTTAATTACGGTCAAGAGAAAATGGGGGGCCAGCCCCGTGGCTTAGCGGTTGGGTGAGCGCGCTCCATTGCTGGCGACCTGGGTTCGGATCCCGGCGCCAAGACCGACGCACCACTTCTCCGGCCATGCTGAGGTCAAGGCCCCACATGCAGCGACTAGAAGGATGTGCACCTATGACATACAACTATCTAATGGGGCTTTGGGGGGGGAAAAATAAATAAATAAAATCTTAAAAAAAAAAAAGAGAAAATGGGAAGAGAAGTATTGAAAATAGTTCTGACACAAAAGTCATTCCTTCAAGGAGTTGTGCTATAAAAGGGGCATGTAAGTTTGAGATATTTTTAAAACTAAGATGAAGAAATGACAGCATGTTTATTTGCTGACTGGATATAATGAGACAGGGAGCGATAGTCTCTGGTGGGTGAGATGGAAGGAGATCTTGTACACAAGAGAAAGTTTTGGAAAAATATCCAGTCTTGAAGCTGGTAGGTGAGAAGATGTAGTGATGGAAACTTATCAAAATTTTCTATTGCTGGCTTCAAGTTCCTCGGTGAAATATGAAGCAAGGTCGTGAGCTGAAAGTGAAGATGTGCTGTGGAGGTATGGAGGCTTCAATAGAGGAGAACGTGTGAACTAGTCCTTGCTGGCAGTGGGGAAATGAATGGACCAGGAAAGCCTGCTGGGCAGCATGAGGCTCCCTTCCACTCTTTCCTGTGTGGATTTGTGGATGCAGTGATGAAGGCACCACAGCAATCTTGCAATCATGGCTCAAGATCTGTGAGGACAGAAGTTTCACGTGAATAAATGGAAAGAATCTTTAACCTGTTCAGGCATTTTGGAGCCATTCTACCTATCCTTCACTTACGCCTGGCCTTCATGGTACCTGAGAAAAACAAATGTCCATTTGGTTAATCCTTGGTAGTCAGGTCTCTGTACATGTGCTCCTGAACTCTATCCTAACATGTACCGTGGGCTTGGACTTACTTGTTAGATGAAACGGGTCACTGAAGTTTTTGAAGAAGGATATGGCATGATTGGTCCTGAGATTTTTGAAGATTAGTTGAGGTTCTCCCACCTTTCTCCCCTAAATGGCAAAAGTAGATTGAAGCCAGTTGACTAGGTATTTAGCTGTTAACTAAAATTTCATGGGGTGGAAGCCCACCAATCTAGTAAGGATTTAATAAAGGTATTTGATTTATGCTCAACTGCTGTAAGATAGAGTCTTGCAATCCTTTTCAGGAATTAAGTAAATTACACTTGCTTAGGGCTTTGGAGGCTCCTTGTCTGTACTAACCTAAATTCCTAGTCCAGGACTGACAGTATTGATGTTAAGGGGAGAATTAAGTTCATCCAGATTAGAGATGGTATCTGTTTTGTTTTTTCTAGTACTGTATCGCCAGTACCTAGAACAGTGCCTGTCTTAGATACTAATAAATACTTGTTCAAATAAAATAAAACACATAAAAAATTGTGTATCATGTCCACCCCCAGAAGTCTTGGAAATGTACATTTTTCTTGGGCACATCATTGCTGTGAAAAAATTAGGGTTCTATTTATAAGGAAAACAGGTTGCAATAAATATTGTATATATAGCCAACAGAGTCTTCTAAGAAAGCGCCCAGGCTGATATTTTTTAGCCCCCTCTCTCCCCACTTACCCAACAGGACTATTTATTTATTTATTTATTTATTTTCCCCAAAGCCCCAGTAGATAGTTGTATGTCATAGTTGTACATCCTTCTAGTTGCTGTATGTGGGACGCAGCCTCAGAGTGGCCGGAGAAGCAGTGTGTCGGTGCGCGCCCAGGATCCGAACCCGGGCCGCCAGCAGCGGACCGCACACTCAACTGCCAAGCAACGGGGCAGGCCTCCAACAGGACTATTTAGATGCATTAGGGAACCGGCCCTTCTTCAAGTGCAACACGTGTTTTTTTGTGTGTGTGAGGAAGATCAGCCCTGAGCTAATATCCATCACCAATCCTCCTCTTTTTTGCTGAGGAAGATTGGCCCTCGGCTAACATCTGTGCCCATCTTCCTCTACTTTATATGGGACGCTGCCACAGCATGGCTTGCCAAGCAGTGCGTCAGTACCCGCCCGGGATCCGAACCTGTGAACCCCGGGCTGCTGCAGCAGAACAGGCGCACTTAACCCCTACACCACCAGGCCGGCCCCAACTTGTGATTTTTTTTAAAATCTAGAGGTTGGTTACTTAGTTTGTGGACTATACTGGTTTCATTAGCATCATTTTCTTTCACTTCCCTTTGTCTGACTTATAAAAGTTTTTCTATTTCCTACGACTTTTTCTTCAGAAAGTTCTTCAAAAGTTTGATGAAGACGACAGTGGAAATTAATGACTAAAATGAAGTATTTTGTTGATGTCATATCCCAAGTGCCCAAGTAATGTATATATGGAAACGTGCATAAGTATTATTATTTTTCTTTTTTGTGAGGAAGATCAGCCCTGAGCTAACATCCATGCCAATCCTCCTCTTTTTGCTGAGGAAGACTGGCTCTGAGCTAACATCTATTGACAATCCTCCTCCTTTTTTTTTTCTCCCCAAAGCCCCAGTAGATAGTTGTATGTCATAGTTGCACATCCTTCTAGTTGCTGTATGTGGGCCGCGGCCTCAGCATGGCCGGAGAAGCAGTGGTCTGTGTGCGCCCAGGATCTGAACCCGGATGGCCAGTAGCGGAGCGCACACACTTAACCACTAAGCCACGGGGCTGGCCCCGTGCATAAGTATTGTTTTTGGCCTTTTTTTCCATCTCCTAGGTTTTGCATTGTTGTTTCTATTTTGGAAGGTATATTGTGTCATAGGCATTTTATGAAGGAAATCCACTTAAATGGTAATACTAACCTTCTTAGTGTGATAAGATAGATGATTTTATTCTATTACCTTTGCTTTTCAGTAATTTCATTATTTTTTTTAATCCAATGAGAGTAGTATTAATTTTATTAACGAAAAATATGTTTAAATTTTTAAAATAAGTCTTGGAAAGAAATAATTAGTAAATACCTCTTTAATCTTCTTCTAAACCCACCTGGGTGATAAGCATAAATTTCAAGCAATATTAGATTTTTTTAAACAGCATCAAAATACCAGTTTAGTTATATCGCTGAATTAACCACTGTTTTGATGCTCAGTAGCATCAACATTTATAGACTCACACCTAAGTGACCCTCAGAGTGGTTTTTTCTTTTATGACAGAACTTTAAGTTCATAACCTCAACTACAGAGGAAATGAAATTTCCTAAACCAGACAGATGCTTGCCATAAAAATATTTCCTAACCAATTGGCAGGTGGAATGACATGGAGGAAAACACCCAAAACACCAAAGACTAGGTGGTAAAGATCATTTGCACGTGAATAGATCAGAATTTCCATCAAGCTCAGAAACCTGAGTGTTTCCACAATGCAAGTAGTTCCTAAACGTGATCTTTATTTTCATTAAACAGCCCATTGCTGACATTTTTACACCAGAGACAACCACTACTTTGCTAAAGAGGTAAATGTCTCTGAAAATTTTTGAATTTTTTTTTGTTTCCGTTTACTTTTTGTAAAATAATTTGAAAATGTATTATATTCTTGGAGTTTTATGCATTTATTGTTTAAGAGAAAACATGTGTCAGCAGCAGTTAAAATTGTAGTGTGTCCTTAGTAAGGTACATTTATTATTAGTAAATTAATATCATGAATTAGTAATTTATATTAGGATTTGTAGTGAGGTCCTTGCTGCTATTTCTATGAGTATCTGGACTTCTCTACAGATTTTGTAGTTTGAATATAATATTGATTATCTATCTATCCATCTAGATAGCTAGATACATATCTGTATATATGTATATATATTTCTTTGTAATAAATTATTAAAATGTTTATGTACTATAACAAAATATTTATGTAATATAATTAAAATATTACCCAGTTTTTTTAAGAGACAGTGGGTCTTGAGAATTGTTTTAAGGCAAATTTGCTTTGTAAGAAGCATGGAAGAAATTTATAATGAAATGGAAATTTGGGATAGATGACTATTTTGTTTTAATTAACAAGTGGTATACAATCTTCCACGAATTGATTTCTGGGTCTGCAAGATGGCGCTTGACAAGAAAGAGGGCTGGAGAGTGAACTGAATAATATCACTTGAGCTTGTTGTCTATTTTTACAGGATTGTAAGTTTCTGAGGGACAGTTAAACTGAGCATAAATTCATGCTTTTTCATAGTTCTCTGGGTTTACAAATTGGCTATCTGACAGCTTCTTGCTCTCATGAAATACATATTTTCTTTCCCAAATAGATAAGAGCTTTTTTTATTGATATAATTAATTGTTATTGCTAGAGAACAAATTTTAAAGCATTGCCTACATAATGTTCTAACAATTGGTAAATTTATAAAGAAGTGCAATTTACACAAGTAAGTTAATTTATAAACACAATATTTTTTTTTCTAGAGAGGTAAAATACTCTTAAAAACATTTTGTATTTTCTTTTTGTAAAATCGTTTGATAAAATGTATTATATTCCTGGATTTTTTTTGGGGGGGAGGATATTTATTGTTCAAAAGAAAACCTGTACCAAAAGATGCACCAATTAAAAATCTTCAAGTTTTGTAAGAAAAATAAATAAAAGAAGCCAAATGGCTAGAATCAATTTGGTAAATTAAGACTTTAGTCTAGTAGCTGGGTCACATACTCCAGGGACTGCTTTGGCTGGGTTTCTAGTGGTGTTGATCAGTCAGTCCAGACGCAGAGTCTGAAGATTCAGGATTGACACGCTCCCGGGGAGACAGTATGGTTTGTTTCCCATGCTCCTGAGCTTGAGTGAGAGGAGTGGGAGAGGAGATGGACAGGGGAGAACCAAAGAGGAGAGGAGTACGATGCAGGAGAAAAGGAATATTACGGAAGAAGCAATAACAGGGGTACACGTAGCTATCATTTAATATTTAGACTTTAGTAAAATATTAATTTGAAAATAGTTAACATTCAGAGATGATGATTCATTTACCTAAATTTGTAATCATGGTCAAAATACACTTTATTCCATATTTACCAATGCAGGGAAATGTGTTTTACCACAGGAATTACAAATGGCAGCCATCTGAGAGGTCACAATTTGGGACTAATAACCTGGTTAAAAAGATACTGCGGTCGATGAATAATTATAGACTACATACAGAGTAGTGACAGTTATTATAATTAAGTACTAAAGAGATTCTGTTGGTGCAAAACCATATAGCATTTTGATTAAGAAGGTGGACTCTGGAATCAGACTGCTTCCATTGCAAATCTGAGCCTCACTGACAAGCTGTGTAATATTGCACAACTCACTGTACCTCCCTTATGCATCTGAGAAATGAAGGTGATAATAACAAGACCCAAACTCAGGACTTTGAGGAGGATTAAATGTATATTGTGTGTGATTGTATCTATGTGTGTAGTTGTATCTGAATATGTGATTGTATGATTGTGTTATTGTGCATTGTGTAGGTGCATGTATATGTGTATGGGAAGGTGTGCATGTGGTTGTGTGAACATGCATGTTTATATAGCATATGTGATTGCATAGATGTATGTGACTGTGTGCATATATATATGTGCACTCATATGTGGGTTGAATGTGCAAGTGTGTGGAAAGTGCCTGGAGTACTTGACACATAGTAGGTCCTCCATGGAAGTAAATTATAGCTCTAGATGGTAATTGCATTGAAAGAGAAAGAAGAAAAGGAGGGAGCAGAGGGGACAGGTTGGGAACATTTTAACTATGGAACAAGTTGAGTGAAATGAGCACACTTTTGTTTGTGTTCAGAAGGCTGAGGATTAGTTAGGAAGATTAAAGGTGAGGGATTAATTTAACAGCTACTAAAAAGAAGACAAAGGGGCACAGGGAACACCTCAGAAGGAGGTGAATGCTAGTCTCAGATACACACAGTTCATAAATCCATGAATGGGAAAATCATGTAGAGCTCGCTAAAAAATCTCCTCGATTCCATTCTAGGTCCTTTACACTGACTTTTCTCATGTAATTTTTAAAGGGTAGAGGTTTTCTTCATTCTGCTAATGTTTCTATGGGTCCATATGCTCATGTTCCAAAAACATTTGGGTTATATGGACCTGGGGGAAGTTTTGGAATTTTTCAGCAGTGCTTTAGAGTTCTATTTTCTTATTTTTTCCTTCTGATCTCTCATTAAAATTTAGCTTATTTTAGGAGCAGATTATGTGAGTTTATTACTGGCTTGTGAGCTTTAGAGTTAACCTTGGACAGTATTTATTAAATGTCTGCACAAGAAGAATTTGTGTCACTAGGAGGGTAAATATACAAGTTAAATATACAAGGGTGATGCATGGTTGGTAACTGTCTTTACTTCTTCTGTTTGCTGTTACCTTTGCATATTAAATATTATCTAGATTCTAGATGCATAAGCATGTTGAGTCAACATGTAAAAATGCACCCCATTATGCTTTTATGACACAAATTTCTCCTGTCCTGTTCTAATGCAAATTACAGGATAAATCCTCTCTTCCAAAGAAAACCTATAAAGGGGTTCAAATGAATTCAATAGGTCTATTTACAAAGACAACCAATGAAGAAGAAGTTATAACAGTGATAAAACTCTGAAAGTTACCTGAGCCCCGTATCATTTTCTAGAAATCTGGCAAATGGGAAGCATTAATATTTTCATGTTACAGCTAGAGAACAGAAATGAACTCGAGGCAGAGTGACTTGCTCAAGGGTGTACAGTGAATCAGTGGGAGAATTGGTGAATTGGGATGGCAAGTTCAATGACCATCTGAGTTAAAAAGACATTTTATTTGAGAAGGTTGATGAGAGAAAAGGGTTCATTTGGGTATACTTAATGTAGCTTGTACTAATTTTTACTTTTTTATTCCTTTATAATTTTGCCATACTTGAAAAAAAATAAAGATTTCAGAACCATCTAGTTATTTTTAAACAGATTTTTTTCCATTTTTGATCTCCATATACCCAGGAAAGTATATTTTTTAGCATTTGTCAGAGATGCCAAAATGAAAGTCAAATTCTAATTCATTAATTTCCAAGGCACAAGTGTGTGTCCTCTGAAATACTTAGGAAGATATATTTGCCTCTTCTATTTTAGTCAGAGGAGTCATCTTCTAACCTCTTTACAATTGAGGCTTCTCTAAAGAAGTGTTCCTTATGTTGCTTTACTTAATCTGTCCAGAAAGTTGGAAGTTCAGGCCGATATGCATAAAATGAATCAAAGGTAATTCAATACACAAATCACTTATTACCATTGTCTGTCATGGTAATTTCCTTAGAATCTCACTATTCATGTCAGAGCGTATCATTTGAGCATTGAATATCAGACTCTAGAGGTATAAAGAGCATGAGAGGCAGAGCTTCCTCTGAGTGGGCTTATGATTCATTTAAAGAATGAGAAGATATATTTGACAATATAGCTCACATAATGAGCTAGGATGTGCTAAGCACTACGTAAGTGGTAGAGCCAATGAAGGTCATTGGAATTTAGTAGTGAAAGGTTGAAATGAATTGAAGTAATTGGAAGGAAGTTTCATTAAAAAGGTAGAAATAAGCTGATCTTCAAAGGAAAAGTATGACCTAGAGCAGAATTGACAGATTTCAATTTGAGTGAGAATTTCAAATAATAGGTAATGGCTTCCCAGACCTATGTTAAAGATTACGAGACTAACTCAAACAGTGTATCAAAATATTACCTTTGTTGACAGGAAAATTGGATTGCAGACTGTATCTCTTATTTGAGGCAAAAATATGCCTTCTTATGACTTTTCTCTTAAAAATTAAGCCTTGGGACTTGCCTAGGGAGAGGCATGAGTGGGCATAAGAGATCCATATCTAGCAGTTCCTTGGAGAACCTCAAGATACTTCACAACAAGTTGAGGTGGGATAGAGAAATCCACAGAAAGCAAGAGTAGAAAAAGAACATGTTCTACTTTCAACTGGGCAGAGAGAGCAAGAATAGGACAGGAGTGCACTCCCTTTATAGGTAGGTGAATTCCAGAGAGAGAGCAAGAGTCAACATGCTTGGCCAGGCTTGAGCAGTGCCCTTTATCTCAATCTCACTAAGTTATCCCTCTATTATGGGAAGGAGTAAACACGGGGGATGGAGAAAATGACCAATTTTTTTCCTATTATTCTCAAGATGGTATGTGTATGAAGACGGGAGTTTTCCAGCACTTCTCATGCTATTTTATCGGCCTAGGTCAGAATGCCGAGAGAAGAGTGAGTTCCATCGTGTCTGCTACGGGTGTGGGGTGAAGGGTTGGTGGCTTGTCTGCTACATATTTTCCATCCCTAAAGATGACTATGAGGGCATTCTAATCAAGGATAATGGTGAGAGAGAAATGCTTGCAGGCAGGGATGGGCAATTCAATCCAGATAAAATACTAACTATTTTGCCTTGATTGTGAGGTCACTACTAGGGATGCTGGAGGATATTTAGATATTAGTTTTTACAATCTTTTTCCCCTTCACAAAGGGCTCACAATTTCTCTTATTCTTTGTTCTCATCTCTTCCTCTTATATCATGGAGAGCAATTGGACGCTTCTAGTTTTGTCAGGAGGAAGTGTCTGTTTCTATCACAATCTTTTCCTTTGGCTGACCAAGCTTGTTCTGGATGTTGCATAGCAGTTTCTGTTTGTGAGGTGGTCAAGTTTCTAGAAGCTTTTAAATGTAGATTTAAGTTTGGGCAGAGGGGTAAGTAAGTCATGAAATATCACACCAAAATGATTTTAATAATTTTCCTTATCTTTTACATTTCCCGTGTATTTTTTTGTATTGTAATTGTGTATTACCCCATAAACATTTGAGGGCACCTCGTAGAATTTCTGGCTCATGATAGGCTCTTAGGTATATATTGAGATATTTTCTTGGGGCAGGAAATCTAGGTCAGTTTATCCATGATTGTACCTAAGAGGACGTGTATTTGCAATCCTAAACAGTCTTGGATGATGAACAATGAGAGGTTAGTGATTGTTATCCTGATATGTTTTTGCAAGTTGATGCTATTACATTATGAAGACCTGGGTTCAAATTCTGACTGCAATACTGAAAATCTGGAGACCTTAAGCAAATCATCAAACCTCTCTAAGCCTCAATCTCCTCACCTGTGCATCAGCGCTAGCACTATCTGCCTTGCCTACTTTACAGAATTCTGTGAGGATAAAATGTAACAATGAAAAATTAGAAAGTGCTTTACAAATTTACATAACTTTTTATAACATCTCTGAGACAATTAAAGTGGGCTATAAGGTCATTTATTACCTAATCCCTAATTAAGAAACTCCCTTTCCTGGAGGAACTTTATTAAACTCCATTCTATATTCATCTCAAAACCATCCAAACATCACACAGCCAGTGAGCCCTCTAGCAACACTGGCTGATGATAATTTGGATATACAATTGTCTGTGATCTTGGCAAACATAAAATATTAAAGAAAAATGCAAGCTATGGGGGCCAGTCATCCTTAACTGAATATTAATATATGCATAAGTATTATAAAATACTTACCTTTACCTTTTTTAACTACAGAAAAATGTTTTAGTTTTATGAACGTTAATCTTAGTGAGAAGTCTTTACTGGTTTTATATCATTATTTGATAGCCTTAGAGGATAGAATTGCATAAGAAGTTAGATGTTAGTGTGGAAATGGAAAATATAGCTCATTTGTGTTTTTCATAGGATACTTGCCACTATCTGTGTTGGTGATATTAAGTGTCAGTATCAATTCCGGACTGCTTTCAACCATGAGCTGTATATTCTTTTAACAACTAGCCTTTATTCACACCTCTATTTTTAGTAGATATTGTTTAATCTTGAAGCATAAAAAACCATAACACAGTCATCATTCTTAAGTACAGCTTGAAAACACATTCTTCTGAAAATACTCACTATCCCTCAGAGTATACTTTGGACACTGAAACATTGACTTGGGAACAGATTGATAATTGGCATTGTGTTGCCCTCACAAAGAATTATTTTGGAACTAAATAAAATAATGTTGATGATGTTGTATAAACACAGCAGGCTCTTAAAGTTTCAGTTTTATTTTGTATTAAAATATGTGTCAGTAACTTGACTAATATCTTTTTTAAGGTGGTAATAGTTGATCAGTCTAATAATCTGTCAAGCGTATCTATTTCAAACACTTAACACACACACACACACGTATATGCTTGGCATTTGTCATTGTAAAATGCTCTGGTGTAGAAGCTAAAAATAAAAAAACAAACTACGAAGACACAAATACTCTGCCCCATTTAATGTTATACTTTTTGAGCTTGGGAAATGGACCTGGTTCTCAGACCTTCTTCTTTATCAGAAAATATAAAGAACAAGGATCTATTTTCCCCTCAACTCTGTTTCCTGTTAATTCTAACTCCCTACTTTGCAGGTCCATTTGTGACCCAATCAATACTGTAAACGGCAGCAGCGAATTCTTGACTCTCCTCACTCCCTGAAGACCAGTGCATAGAGGACCTTACTATCTCCCTTGCTTTCTGGAGATTAGAGGAGCGCATGCGCCGCACTGATGAGTGTGTGACGGGGACTGTCTTTGGTGCAGCCTATGGTTTTGCAGAAGCCACACAGCTGGTGAGAGCTGCTGGGGCCTCACTGCAGAGAACCAGCTCTGTGCTGTGTCCTGAAGGCAGGATGCCCACACTGCAGAGAACCAGCTCTGTGCTGTGTCCTGAAGGCAGGATGCCCACACTGCAGAGAACCAGCTCTGTGCTGTGTCCTGAAGGCAGGATGCCAACACTGCAGAGAACCAGCTCTGTGCTGTGTCCTGAAGGCAGGATGCCCTCACTGCAGAGAACCAGCTCTGTGCTGTGTCCTGAAGGCAGGATGCCCACACTGCAGAGAACCAGCTCTGTGCTGTGTCCTGAAGGCAGGATGCCCACACTGCAGAGAACCAGCTCTGTGCTGTGTCCTGAAGGCAGGATGCCCACACTGCAGAGAACCAGCTCTGTGCTGTGTCCTGAAGGCAGGATGCCCACACTGCAGAGAACCAGCTCTGTGCTGTGTCCTGAAGGCAGGATGCCCACACTGCAGAGAACCAGCTCTGTGCTGTGTCCTGAAGGCAGGATGCCCACACTGCAGAGAACCAGCTCTGTGCTGTGTCCTGAAGGCAGGATGCCGACACTGAAGCGACGCAGCAGAGGCAGAAAGAGCAAGAGACTGGGTAAAATCTTTGCCTTCTGCAGAGGTCACCATAACCCTGAGCACAACTCTGCCTTCCATATTACTGTACCGTTACATGCATTCTTAAGAGTAATAAATGTTCTCAAGTTGAAGCAATTGGTTGTTAGAATTGTTACTTTCATTTTGGGCAAGCTCATAAAGAGCAAAAGTGAATTCATATTTTTTGTAAGAAAGAAATTAGTCAAAGATGAGGACCTAATTTTTGTAGCTGGGTAACAGACAGGAGGAGCCAAGATCAGAATCATCTAGTCTATAAAATCATTATGAAGTTTCTCCTCGACCCAGGTGGTACACAAATATTACTATAAAAATAAAATAATTTTCTCATAATATTGTTCTAGGCAGAATTTTAACTCGTCCTGAGAATGTATTTACAGAGCAATTGGTACAGAAAAATAGTGATAATATTCAAATAATCAAATATTAACATTGCAAAGATTAGATTTATTAGTGGTATTCTTTCCTCATTTAAATATTGTTTCATATTAGCAGCATTCTTTACAAGGCCAGGTTAGTTCTCAGGAAACTATAATTTATTTTCTATTTTCTTTGACTAATGTTTGATTTTTCCTTGGAAATACTTTCCCACAACTCGATTTTTATCATTCACTGATGATGTTTAATCTACTTTGTACAAAATCACAGAATACTTGTTGCAGTTTTATTATTGTCATTGTTAATATTACTACTAGAGCTTATAAAAAGATCTGAAATCTACAAGAAACCTTACATATTAAATCTGCTAAAAATGGATTATTTAACTTTTAGTGTCAATTCACTTAATAAGTTAATTTCAGAGATATATCACATTTTAATTCTGGCTAACAAGTTTCTGAGACTGCTCAAGATAGGTTTTATTTCAAAAGTCACATAATTAAGTTAATCTACACAGGTTCACATTAGTCTACAGTTTACTAAAAGGTCATTGGACTCTTAGGAATACAAACTAAGATACAGTATCACCAGCAGAGGAGTATCTGAGCCTGGTTAGCCTGAAACACAATGGGAATGTTATTTACTCACTGTGATGTTAAAAGACCATGATGTCATTACAGGGCTCTGTAGAAAGAAACCAGACAAGGAAAAAAAAAAAGAGCTGATTCATGCTGAAAAAAAAAAATCCTAAATAATAAGACAATGGCTCCATAGCAGTGACCAGGAAATTACTTTCTGAGTAAGACACTCCAGGGCAAAAGTCTTTCTTTAACAAATATTGTTGAAGGCAGTGAAATCTGTTTGCCATCATTTCTTTCCTCCTAGGTGATTAAATGCAGAAGAAAAACAGTCATTTGATAGCCACAGGAGCTATTTACTGAAAGTATATTCAATCACCATAAACATTATTTTTACAGCAAGACTAGCAAAAGATACTATGGGGGATCCCATAAAACATTTTCAAAAAGAAAAAATAATAGTACCATATATTTTTATGAGGGTTTCAGAGTGACCTGTATGCGGCTGTTTCTTCCAAGTACTGCCTGACATTGCAAGCTCTGGTTCTGGAGCCAGATGGCATAAAATTCAGTTCCCAAATGGGAGAGATTTCAGAGACTAAAGAATAGGTTCAGGGCTTGTTTTTTTTTTTTTTTTTTTTTTTGGTGACTAAAGTTGATTCCTGATTATTCTCTCCATATTTCTCATCTATAACATAAGATAATATATTGTTATGTAAATCCTAAATAATTGTAAAGCATTTCATTGCCTATGCATTTTAAAGACAGAAACAAACAGAAAAATCTCCATGATGTGTTCCCAAAATTGAAATTTTCTTTTTTTCCTGTCTCCTCCTTTTGAAAACTTGACGTAAGTAGTTCTGTAAGAAAAGACTATGGCATTCAGCTCTCTGGGGTCTACAAGTAGAAGCTGCAAGGTTTAGTTTGAAAGAGCAAGGACAGACCCAAGCTCTCAAGGTATAGACTGGCCTTATCCAGGAGAAGTGTGGGGCGCTACAAAAGGAAAGTTACCAATGTCTGTGATGGGACAAAACAGCTAATGTAAGCCCTGGTGTGGGTGACTGAGGGGTTCACTTATGTGAAGCTGGGATCCTTTATCTAGGCTGACTTAAATGACTGCACAGTCCCCTGGGTCAACACTCCTTGCATTGTCCTTTGGCTGTGATATATGTGCCTTGTCCTCTTTGTTTTAACCCCCTCTTCCTGGTACCCTTCATCTCTGCTGTCCTTTCCCAGTCCAAGGGCAAGAGTCACCTTTTTAAACCTTCAAACTTTCCCTGAAGAATACAGACTCCCGAAGCACAAAGATAGAAAGAGAGCCAAGATTACTCTTTTTCAGTCCTGTCACATCACCTCCTTGAGGCAATAAGTATAAAATTGTCTAAGTCAGTTTTACTCAGCATGGGCTTCACAAAAGAATCCTCTGTGGGAACTTTTGAAAAATACCAGTGTGTGAGCCCCACCCCTAGAGGTCCATTGCAGAAAAGAGTATTTTTTAAAAGCACTCTAGAGTAGCCAGGTTTGAGAACGTCTGGTTAGGTATTTGAATGGGAGAAGAGCAAAGATCAGAAAGGAATTGAAGAAGGAATGGTGAGGACTATTAATTAATATTTTAAAATTATTTTGTGTATTATAATCTGAAGCTATGAACTACATTAATATAGTTGTGTCAAAGATCAAGCATACCTTCAAAAGGACATTTGTCACTACTCAAAGTATTCCAAAGGCTATGTTATAGCCTTGGAAGATATTTTGAGCACGAGAAATGTGGCTGGAATACATGTGATGTCTACAAATATAACTCTATTGAAGGGGAACTACTGAGCTGGAATCCACAATTCTGGCATGTTAAAAAGAACAATATTATAATCTTAGTAATTTCAGTTCTTGTATAGATAGTAGACATTGTCCAAAAAACTCACTGTAGCATTTATGATAAAAATCTAAAATAAAATCAATGAAAAAATCTGTATTTTTTAAAAAAGGGAAAAATGATAATTTTGCTTACCCTCCCTCATAGACTCATTCCACTGTGATTTGTCATGGAAGACTGGTCCCTGAAATTTACCTGAAATGCCCCAAATTTCACACATTTTCTGGACATATAGTTTTGGCTGATTCAGATGATTTTTTCCAAGCTTTCTACATTGGCCCAATGTTTTTTTTCTATAATGTCTTTCCTTAGAGTTT